>NW_008351958.1:7678774-7690122 GCF_000622305.1 Nannospalax galili | reverse complement strand
CATTTTTTATTTTTTCTTTTCAATTGTAAACCCGCATAAGAATAATCGACAATAACTACATTGCAGGTTTTGCATTACGCTGTCTTGAAATTCTTCATCAAATAAGATCTTCCATTATTTTTTTTTTTTTTGTCTTTTTAAAAAAAAAAAATTTTGCCCCATTTTTTCTTTTCAATTGTAAACCCGCATAAGAATAATCGACAATAACTACATTGCAGGTTTTGCATTACGCTGTCTTGAAATTCTTCATCAAATAAGTTCTTCCATTATTTTTTTTTTTCCTCTTTTTTGTCTTTTTGAGACAGGGTCTCCTTGTAGCCCCAGGTGTCCTGGAACTCGCTATGTAGACCATGCTGGTCTCAAACTCACAAGGATCTGCCTGCCTCTGCCTCCCAAGTGCTGGGATTAAAGGCGTGCGCCACCACGCCTGGCCTTCCATTACTTTTTAATTTAGCCTCACTCAAGTTCTCAAGACATGGACAGAATGCAGCCAAATTCTTTGAAAAATTATAACAAATGGCCTCTAGTCTGATAGTTAATAGAGTCATTATTCACCTCTAAAGCCTCATAACTGGGCCTCCAATGTCTACATTTCTCTCAGCACTACTGTCTTCTGAAATCCTACAAGAATGACCCATTAACCCCATTTACAGCATTCAACTGATTTCTTAGAACAAAATTTCAAAGTCTTTCACATTCTTCAAAAAAAAAAAAAATGCAATTGGGGGGTCTTCACAGAAACAACCCCACTTCTGGTACCAATTTCTGTATTAGTTATTTTTCTGTTGTTGTAATAAAAATACCATGACAAAAAAAAAAAAACAAAAAAAAAACAAAAAAAAAAACACTTAAGGAAAAAAGAGTTTATTTTTGCATGGGATGGTGGCATGAGCAGAAAGCTGATCACATTTCAACCATGCAAGGAGCAAAGGGAGAGAAAAGGGTGTGGGGGTAAGGCTATAAACCTTCATCATCACCTCAATTGATTTATTTCTTCCAGAAAGGCTTAACTTCAAAAAAGTTGCATAAAGTCTCCAAACAGCACCACCAATTAGGGACCAAGTGTTAAAATACATGAACCTATAGGGGAAATTTTTCATTCAAACCACCACAGTAGTCCATTTTCAGTTCATGACTTCAGAAACTAGGAATGGGAACTGGGAAGAATAAATCAGGAAAGGAAGGAAAGTCAGTGGAAACATGCAGTAAGCTCATCAACAGTGCAGGACGATCCTCCTGGAACATATTAAGTAGCTAAATACAAGAAGACATACAATTGCTCATCTGTGGGATAGGAGAAAGAAACATTTGTTTCCAGGTTCCTCTCATCCATTACTCAAGCATGGACCATAGGTTGTCAAATTCTTTACATTTCCAGGCTGTCCTAAACCTGTCCATGTGGAGAGGTGCTATCTTCAGTGGAAACAAAGAAACACTCAGGTGGAAAGATAGAGCTTTGAGGCAGAGTTAAAATTTGATTATAACTGTAGAAAGCTGGTTGCTCTAGCAATTGTTACAATAAAGGGTGAGTATAAAGAATGCAAGATAGGGCACAAAATAATTTGGTATTCTATGTTCTTTGTACCACTGAGACATACTTGGTTTATTAAAGAACCTTCAAAGTGATAGTTGAACTTAAATTTTACAGAACACTTGATATTGATGTATCATATCAGTTGAGAAACCCTAAACTTCAGGACTGCACCTGAGTCTTGAGCTACAGTTTCATCATCAAGAGTTCTATCTGCAGAAGTTAAAATATATTAAAGACTAATGGAATATTATGGACAATTTTATGCCTGTGATGACTTGGGTGAACTGAAAAAAAATCCCTAGAATGACACAAGTTATCCAAGAAGATGTAAATAATACAGGTAACTCCATATTCACTGAACAAATTGAATTTGTCTTTAAAATATTTTTTTAAAGGAAACTCTAAATCTCAAAGAATTTCATGGAATATTATATCTAACCTTTAAAGAAGAAATATTATGAATTCTACAGAAATTATCACAGACAAATGAAAATATGATAATAAATTACTAAACCTGTTCCACCAGACAACTGTTTTCTCAAAATCCAGTTCTTATTACAAGATAAAAAAACTAGACCAATATCCCTTATTTACATAGATGTAAAAGTTCTTAAATTTAATACGTCTGTCTAAAAATACATGAATGAAATTGTGGTACATCTTCATCTGCAGTTGTTTATCTAGGGAATGCAAGGTTAGTTTAGCATTAAAAAATAAATAACAAAAATATATGATCATTTAATGAACATAAAACACCACTTGGAAAAGTCCAATATTCATTTATGATAAAAATTCCCAAATAAACTTCTTAACCTGATAAAATACATTGATGGGACAGATGCTATTGTTAATGTTGGGAGACTGAATGTCATTTTGATCAAGATCAAGCTACATCTACATTATTATCCACTTCTTTTTAACATTTTCCTGGATGTTCTAATCAATATAATAGATAAGAAAATGAATTATAACAGACTTCAGTTTGATAAAAGACAAGGAAATTTCTCTTTATCCATAAGTAGAATCATTATAGAAGAAAATCCTATAGAGACTTCAAAACACTACTACAACTTACATTCAAACTCATTAATTCCCAAGGTACACTGTTACTGTTTGCGGTGGCTTGAATGAAAGATGTCCTATATAAGGTCAGATATTTGCAAAGTTGTCCCTGGTTGGTGGTGCTATGGAGGTTTATGCAGGCTTGGCAGAGGAAGTATGTCACTGAGGACAGGCATTGAAAATCTATAGTCTCACCCCACTTCCAGTTCTCTCTCTCTCTCTCTCTCTCTCTCTCTCTCTCTGTCTGTCTCTCTTGTTCTTTTTCTGCCTCTATCTCTCTGTCTCTCTGTCTCTCTCTCTGTCTCTCTCTCTCTCTCCCCCTCTCTCTCTCTCCCCTTTGTGTTTGTAGTTGGAGATGTGATTTCTCAGTTTCCTAATCCTGCTGCTCTGCCTGCTGCTTGCTGCCGTGCCTCCCTACCATGATAGACTCTTATCCCTTCGGAACCATAAGCCAAAATAGATTCTTATTTCTCAAGTTGCTTTTGTCAGAATGTTTTATCACAAAAACAAAAAGGTAACTGAAATATTGTTTAAAAATAAGTGATATTTCAGTATACTGGTCCTCATAAATTGAAACAGAAACCATTACTATTTGCAATTATTTCATCATGTGAAGTATCTAGGAATAATTTTGACAAAATATCCTAAAATTTTCAGTGAAAATTACAAATGTTTGTAATATGTATTGGATTTTGAGGACATAGTTGTCTGGTAGAAAAGGTTCAGAAATCAATTACCATCTTTTCATTTGTCTGGGATAATTTCTGTAGAATTCATAATATTTATTCTTTAAAAGTTAGATACAATATTCCGTGAAATCCTTTGAGACAGAGTTTTCTTCAAAGACAAATTCAATTTATTCAGTGGATATGAAGTTATCTGGGTTATTTACATAGTCTTGAGTAGTTTGTGTCATTCTAGGATTCTTCTTCATTTCACTCATCATTGCATATTAAAGTCATATAAATGACCATCATTAGATAAACAGATATTCAAATTCTCAGATATCTATTCTATGAAATTACACTCCACAATAAAGATAAATGTATTACTGGTGACTGCAAAAAGAACCTCAAAACGATACTCTCTGAGAAAGAAGATAGTTTTAAAAACTACAGAATGTGGTATATAGATTCAGAAGACTATTTATTATTAGCCACAAAAAAGAAAACTTGTCATTTGCAGCAAAATGGAAGGACTTGGAGAACAATGGGTTAAGTGAGATACACCAGACATAGAAGAGCAACTGCTATGCCCATTGTTTCTCATATGCAAAAGTTATGCGAGGTCACCCTGGGTGTGTGGTAGTGATTACAAGGGAAAGAGGAAAGAGGATAAAGGGAGGCTGCACTTGATCAGTGATTGTTGTTTCGACGTGCAGAAATTTCATGCTGAACTCCAATAAAATATATAGTTAATAGATATCGGTACAAAATGTAACAGACATCCCACTTGCATTAATGTATTATATGCCTGAATAAGTCTGAAAAACAAAATTCTTTATGTATAAGTATAAACACATATATAGATGGATATGCATTTATGTATGTATATATGTATGTTACTATTGCCATGGTTTGGATGTAATTTGTCAGCCAAAGTCTTAAGTACTGAAAAATTGGTTTGTAGTATAGCCTGTTGGGGTCATGGAACCTTTAAGAGGTGACCCCTAGTGGAAACCCCTGGCAAGAGGTTAATGCTTTCTGGCAGGAAAGCATTCTCTCTCTTGCTTTCATGGGAACCCTGAGAGTAGTGGTGTTTGTAGGAGCTGATATCTCTGATTCTCTCCTGCTTTCTGGCTCACCATTTACCACTGTGAATACAATGATTCCCTTTCCTCTTTCTCAGCCACATGGTGATGCAGCATGTGGCCCTCATCAGAAGAAACCACATCAGGTGCTTGAGCTTGGCTTTCACCTTCCAAAGCTGTGAGTTACATTAACCTCTTCCTTAGACCTTAAAAAAGACTTCAGAATTAATTATTATATATGTATGTATATATAATTTTAGAAAATATCAATTAATCTGTCAATTACTAGTTGCCTGGAGAAAGGGGTGACAGAGATATTCAAAGAGAGAACTGAAAGGGGCATGAGTAAACTTTGGAGAATGAGTTCATTTTGTGATTATGATGATGATTTTACAAATACCTCCATGTATCCAAACATCCAAATAGACCTTCCTTGTGTTGTATTTACTGCATGTCACTTGTACTTCAGTAAAGCTAATAAAAAGCCAGAAAGATTCCATGCTTCTAACACAACATGCTTCTGTGTTACATGTGCCAAACTGGCTACTAAACAAAAAGTGGAAAGAGATGAATGAATGAGGCACAACACAAGTGCCTTGATAGTGACAGTGTGTGGAGTGTGGGCACAGAGCCCAGCCCCAAAAGGAGTGTGAGCAGAAGATAACAGCAGTGCAGTAGCTCACAAGTATATGTGTATTCTCAGCAGAATGCTGGCAATGTGAGCCATTATACACATACACATTAATTCTTTTTACAATATGCTTGTTTCGTTACACACAAACACACTCACACACACACACACTCACACACACAGGCATGCACATGCATACTAGGCAAGTGCCTCTACCACTGGTCTTTCTCTACTATGTCCTCAGCTAGTTTTCATTTTACTTTGAATTTTGAGATAGGGTCTCCCCAAGATGCTGGAGGTGGCCTAAAATGTGTGATCTTTCTGCCTCAGCCTTCTAAGAAGCTTGGATTATAGTTGCACACCATCCAGCACATCTCCATATTTCATGTTAAATATTATAATAATATAATAGCTGTTGTATATTATGATTTGTTTCCCTATAGAAATACATATCCTTAAAGCATTCCAAGCAACATGGAAACCAAGTGTGGTTGTACAGGTTTGTAATTCCATAACTCAGGAGGTGGGGACAGAAGGGTCAGAAGTTCAAAGTCATTCTCAGCTATGTAGAGAGTTGGTGATCAGCCTGGGCTACAAGAAACCCTAACTCTAAAATAAATAAATATAAATAAATAAATAAATAAATAAATAAATAAATAATTTAATTAAGCTACTGCGTATGGTCGCACTTGTCTTTGATCCCAACACTGAGGAATCAGAGACAGGTGGATCTCTGTGACATCAAGGACAAATTTCAGGTCAGCTGGGGCCACAGGGAGATCCTGTCTTAAAAAAAAAAAAAATACGGCCATACCTCTGCACAGCTTTCTTCAACTCCATAATGGAGTTGGTTACTATCTTCCTGCTAGTCTGAAAGAACTTCACGGGACCCCTTAGCGTTCTAGCCTCATTACATGGTAATGTTTGGGAATATATCTGTCATATCCTTGGACCATTTCCCCCACTGAAGAATGGCGTATACACTTTGTTTTTTAAAACTGTATCACTCACGATCATATTTGTTGTGAAAATGAGTGCTTCAATGAGCGTCTTTTTTAAAAAGTATAACTGGCTTAAGTGAATCTCAGGCCATATATACAAGGAAAAACTTCCAGTACTTGACAATATCCTACTGGGATACTGTTACATGGTTTTTCAATGTTGTCTCTATACACATGCAAGAACAGGGAGTGGAAAGCGCCCAGGGCCAACAAGATAGTGCCCCTATGGTGAAACTAGCACTTAATGCACTGCCAGATCTTTTGGCAGTATACTGTCCCTTACTTTGTCCCCTGGTGTCAGATGACACCTGAAGACAGCATGAGTATCCCCAGGCTACTGGCAATGGTGTTGAGGGCTGTGTACTGCTTCCACTGAGCATATAGAAAGATTAAATTGAGCCAAAAAAGCTAAAGGACCCGCCTGGGGCTAAAGAGAGAGCTTACGTTTGAGTCCTGCAGGCTCTAGACCCACTCTTATTAGAAGTGGAACCCTCTCTACTTCAGCAAAACTGCTAATCGACTAAGCACTTACAATAATAAAGCAGAAAATATAAACAAGGCTTCCTCCCAGTAACAGGCCTTTCCCATGAGTGTCAATTCGGGGCTGCAATTTTTCCCTTCAACAAGCGGAGAGAACTAATGAAAGATGTTCTCCTTGTTTATATGTATAAAACACTTCTTAGCTCGAAAGCTGATCCTGGCATACCATGCCCAGTGTAAGCCTGATATTTCCTATTTCAGATTTATGGCCAATTTGGAATTTGCTGCTGCTGCTGTTTGTGTCCCATCCCATTTCTTTGGGCTAGAAAACCTATAAATAGTTTACATGCAGTTCAATTTTTTAGTCTATTTCCTTGTCAAATACCCAGACTCGAAACTTTCAGAAATGGCAGGAGTAATCAGATTTGAACTTAAAGGGTAGAAAATGGTGCTTGGCAAAAGTGTTACTGGAACTCCCCTCCTCACCCCCTTTTCTCCCTCCATCATCATATTTTCCATAGTGAAATGTTCTTGGCTTCTGAGAAATGGGGCTGCCCCTCCACAAGGGGTCTAGTAAATAACTGTATTTTTGTGTCACAGCCCAATCAGATCCAAAGATTTTCCATTTTGGTTGTAGTCAAAATTGTCTTTGCATATGCCTATATTTAACAATTTTCTCTTGAGGTGAGTTCAAGTAATTCATATTTTATGTGAAGTAACTTAATTTTCTGATATATCTGGTATAAATAGATTTTTTCCCTCTCTATTCCTCTAAGACACTGACAATTTGATTTTCCATTTATGGTAGCATTAACATAATCTTCTAGAATGTAAGCACAGAACTTCTGTCTAGCTTCTAATAGCATTCTCATTTTCCAAGCATCAGACTGAATGCAATGTTTAATAGAGACCTAGCACCACCAGTAGTAAGAGGCGCTTTGGCTAAGTAGTCAATCAAGTGAAGGAGAAAGCAAAATAATAATAATGTTAATAATCCTCATGATGGTTTCTCGTCTTACCAGTCTATAAGTAACCACCCACCTACTGTCAAAAAAAAGCTGCAAAATTGCCTGTGCATACAGACATAATGAGACATGCCAGAGATCTACTGTAAGCTCTACAGACTTCATTTTAGTAAGGTCTTCATATGAAATGAGCCTGAAGGATATGTTTTTTATCAAAAATACCTAAACTCTCCCACTGCTCATCATTAAAACAATACTCATATATTCCCACTGACGATATACTTGTCAGTAAAGTCAATTTAGGCTCACCTAAAACAGACTGGCAAATCTCATTCCAGAGTCATTGTTCTTAGGCAACTTGCTCTCTAATAATAACAATGGACTCTCATCTGTGACACTGAGCATTTTAACTCAAATATTTTGAGATTCTGTTGTACAACTTACATCTAAGGGAGAATAAACAGAGGATTCTTCCTATTTTGTACAAAAAGAGAACAGCATCATTTGGAAGTCACCTTCAAAAGTTTAGTCAACTTCAGTTTCTTCAGATACATGCATAAAAATATTGAAGATACATTGACTCATGTCAGTTCATAGCTTCTATTTCACCTTTTCTTTCTAGCAAGAATCAACCATCTTCTCACACAGATTCTATACTGCATAGCCACAAATTTCTTTGGGTAGTTCCTATGAAAGTTAGAGGAAAGAAATTTTGAACTGCAAATTAAAATATTTACAGCTTCTTAATGCAAATACTGGAATACCATCAAGATACTAACGATAATTGTGCTGTGTCTTCTGCCCGTATGAGATGCTGTGCTTACAAAGTTTACCAGTGCCTGTCAGAGCTAAGGCTCGTGTGAAATCTCACAGGCTAAATTTCAAGCTAAATAAAACAGAAGAATGTCAGGAGTAGAGGGTCAAAAACAAAGGAAGCAACGAGATTGTTGTTACAGCCATAAATTAGTGCATCTCTTAACTCTCACCAGAAAAGTTTCTTCTGTAGCTGATGGAGGTTAAAACAGAGAACCACAAATGGTCATTGTACAGAAAATAAGAGTCTGCAGAATGCTTAACCCTAAATGGGGCACCTATGTCACACCCTCTCGTCATAAGTCTCAGGGATCATTGTGGAAGAGGAGGCAGAGAGTCCGGTGGTAGATGTATACAAGGAGTGTTGTCTAGGCACTACAGGGTAGTCAAACATATGAACCCATAGGACTTATGACAGAATGTACAAGACCTGGGCAAACCCAGACATGGGACCAACCTGGATGGGGGAGGGAGAGTTTCTTTCTTACTGGTGTGATATCCGGTTGGTTGACCAAACTCCAAGAAACAGACCTACAGTCAGGAGCACTTAGGAAACACAGATTAATCTTGATAGACTTTAAAAAGGAAAGACTAATAAAAATAGAGGATATGATGTTGGGCAGGGGTGATGAGTTCTGACAAAAGGAAGGAGAGGGTCTGAATATGATTCATACACATTATAAGAAATTTTTGAATTAGTAAAAATATTTTAAAAATAAAAAATGGCCGACACTATTCATTATTCAGAGAATATTTTCATTTTTATTTTATGTGATTGAGTGTTTTGCATGTATGTAAATGCACTGGTGTTATGAAATGCCCATGCAGGTTGGAAAAAAGCATCAGATCCCCTTGAACCAGGGTTAAGAATGGTTGTTAGCTATCATGTGGGTGTTGACCAAACCAAGGTCCTCTGGAAGAGCAGCCAGTGCTCTTGACTGATAAGTCATCTCACCAGTCCCTAGTCAAAGAGTTCTCAAGCCTAGGACTTTCATACAACTGTGCTCCAGAACCACAGAGGTAAGTTAGGAGCATCTCCTAAGCATGGAAGAGTCAGCTGAGCTCAGTACAGTTTCTCATTAACATATCTTGCTATTACTCCACAGTCTGTTGACTTCTAATTTTTCTCATGATGCCAGATTGTAAACTCCCTGAAGGCAGAACCTCCAGTCTTCATGTTGGCATTCCTCCAGCTCAGCCTGTCAGATCGCAGGAAAGCAGCTCACATGTGTTAAGTGGACGGACTGTTAAATGAATGAACATGTTGACTAAGTCAATGTGTTTCATGTTAATCCTAATCTTCAATACTGTGCTAACAAATCTTTTGATTCCAACTTCAAAGGAAGCTTAATAAGGTATGTTATAGCTTCAGACTTAAATAATAGCCAGGGGAGCAGAGATTCCAAATGGGGCTTTTGTGCTAATTAGGAATAGTTCTGCTTCAAGGACATGGAGATAGGCAGCTTCCACAATTCATAGATTCACAAAGCAGACAAAAGTTTGAATTTCATCCCCATTTCAGCCCCTTAGTCAGTTGCTCTTGTGCAGGGTGAAACCTGAAAGGTCCATTGAATACCATCTCCTTAAAGTCTGCTTTACTGATATTTAGAAGCCACTAGAGAATGCGTTTCGAGGGTACAATAATTATTTAATGTGAATAGCTTTTTTATTTGTTTAAAGACACAGGTCAGACTATGTTTCCCAGGCTGGTCTCAAACTCCTCAGCTAAAATAATCCTCTTGCCCCAGCCTCCAAAGTGACTTGTGCATCTGTTCATGCTAATGGATTCTTGATGACTATTTATAATACTGTCTTTGCTGCTGTCCTAGGTTTATTTTTCAAATTCCCAATGTTTTAAATTGTCCTTCTCTCTATATTAGTATATGTTATTTATGTATGCATATGTATATGTATTCTCTCAAGAAGTTTTTCCAAGGAAGTTATTGAGAACATAAGTTACTTCTTTGATTTAGCAAATGATAATTCTTGACAAACCATCTTACTGGGAGTAAAACTCGAATGTGGTATACTTTATGATGTGCCAACAAATATTCAGCTCACACACAGATTAAGGGTCTATAAAATACTCAACTATAAATGACATATCTACAATGGAATCTCTACACCTAAGGCTCATGGCCAAAGGGACATCTAAATAGTAACCCAGCATAGAACTGGGAAAACGAACAGCAGACCCCAATCTTATCTAAAGGAATATTGACAACTGATTGCTGCTAGATGAGGTACAGCTGACCCTCCTAAAACAAAGACCTCTAGATAGACTGACTAGACTAACCAGAAGGGCAAGTAGTGGGGAATGGCTGGGGTGCCGACAACACAGCAGACGGTAGCAGGGATATCACAGTATAAGGGTTCTAGTGGGGGGAGGGAGGCTATGGGAGGATGCCATTTGGGAAGTGGGTGTATAGTTGACTAAGATGGTTTGGGATGTTCTGTGTGATACACACACACACACACACACACACACACACACATACACAAAATCAACAAACTTAAAAAATGTATTATATTTGAAGAGGAAACATGGAAATTCACATCATGTTAATTAGTAGAGGTGATAAACATTACCATTGAAATCTACCTGATGACTTTATAGACATACACAGATGCTAAGGATCCAAGTGTCACCGATTATGACTAATAATAATCAGATACATACAGATTAGAGATGCATGTACCAACATCTCAGTGTTAGTAGCAAAAACAATAAGCCTTTCTTCAAGGAACAATATATTCTAAAATGAAATGGAGATCTTTTTTAAAGATTAAAAACTCATCCAATTTTATGTCTTACAGGGCTTATACTGAGTTCAATATTGTATAACTATATTAATTCAACTGTGAACCTAGATACTTACACCCACTTGTGAAAGAGATGTACACTTGCTCCAGAGTGTGCTACTGAATATGTTAAAGCTGTAGTGAAATGCTTCTTCTAATCATGTAGTTATTAAAAATTTTTTAAAAGATTAAAAAATAATTCTTCAAAACATAAAAATTTGCTCCCTAATAATTAGTAGATGTGAAAACATTACCATTGAAATCTTACCTGATGACTTTATATCAATGCTCAGAGGCCAAGGGGCTCAGA
>NW_008351958.1:7653897-7678545 GCF_000622305.1 Nannospalax galili | reverse complement strand
AAACCTAAAAATTTACAACCAATTTTGAGAGATGCATTTTAGCTCTGGAAATTATTACTGACTATGCCAATGCTGTTGTAATGACATGCTTCTTCTAAGTATGTGGTTATTAAATAAATAATTTTTTTAAAGTCTTTTCTGCATCTATTAAGATGAGCATGTGGTCTTTGTCTTTAAGTTCATTATCTGTTTTATTACATTTATTGACTTACATATGTTGAACCATCCTTACATCTCTGAAATAAAGCTGACTTGATCATGATGGATGATCTTTTTGATGTGTGTCTGCATGCAGTTTGGGGATATTTTGTTTTTTATCTTTGCATCTATGTTTATTAAGGATTTGGGTCTATAGTTTTCTTTTTTGCAGTCTCTTTCCCTGGTTTTGTTATTAAAGTGGTACTGGCTTCATAGAAGAAGTTTGGTAGCTCTCCCTCTGTTTCTATCTTTTTGAATAATTTAAGCAATATTGGTTGTAAATCTTCTTTGAATATCTGGTAGAATTCTGCTATGAAACCATCTGGGGCTGGGCTTATTTTAGTCAGGAGTTTTAATATTACTGTTTCAGTTTCCTTATTTGTTATGGGTCTTATTTGTTGATTTCCTCTTGGTTTAACTTTGATGGTGACCATGATTTTAGAAATTCATCCATTTCTTTTAGATTTGAAAATTTAATGGAGTATCTTTTTTTAACGTATTCGTTTACAAAGTTCTGGAGCTTTTTTGGTGTCTGCTGTTTCCCCTTTTGTCTTTGATTTTGTTGATTTGGATTTTCTCTTTCTTTCTGCTCTTAGATTCATTGACTTTTTGATATTGTTTTCTTTGTTTCTAGTTCATTAGTTTCTGCTCTGATTTTTGTCATTTCTTCTCTTCTACTGGGTTTGGGGTTGGTTGGTTTTGCCTTTCCAATATCTTGAGTTGTACTGTCAAGTCATTACAGGTGCTCTTTCTGATAATTTAATGTAGGCAATAAGAGCTATAAACTTCTCTCTTAGGACTGCTTTTAAGATGTTCCAGAGGTTTTGTTGTGTTGTATTATTATTTTCATTTTGTTGCAGGAATACTTTTCTTTCTTTCTTAATTTCTTCTTTGACCCATTCATCATTCAGGAGTGTGTTTAATCTTCATGAGTTTGTGTAGTTACTAGAGCTTCTTTTGCTGTTGATTATAAGCTTTATTGTGCTGTGGTCTGATAGAAGGCCTGGAATTATTTTAAATTTTGTACTTGTTGAGATTTTTTTGTGTCCCAATTTGTTTTGTGTCAAATTTAGATTAACTTGCATGAGCTGCTGTGTAGGAAGTGTGTTCTTTGATGCTTGTGTGGAACATTCTGTAGATGTGTGTTAGGTCCATTTGATGTAAGATGTCTCTCTGTTTATTCTTTGTCCAGTTGATCTGTCTATTGAAGATGGTGGGGTAGTAAAGTTACCCATTATTACTGAGTTAGGGTTAATATCTGTTTTATAGTCCTGGAGTACTGTTTTTATAAAATGCATGCTCCAGAGTTTGGTGAAAAAATGTTCATGACTGAAAGATGAGTCATTTTAATTTCTTTGTGTTTGTGGCCCTGTTTTCTGTTTCTGTTATTATACCTTCTTTGTTTTCTTTCTGTAGCCTCTTGGGTACTCATTCCCTTCTTTTGTCCTTTGTATTGCTTCAAGTATTCCCTATAGGGCTGGTTTGGATGACATGAATTCTTTCAGCCTATTCACATCATAAAAATTTTTCATTCCCCTTCAACCATGATAGATAGTTTTGGTGGATAAAGTATTCGGGGTTGGCATTGATGGTTATTTAGAACTGGGAATACTTTGGTTCAGGATCTTCTGGCTTTCATAGTTTGCACTGAAAATCCGCTGTAATTCTGATGCGTTTTCCTTTATATGTAACTTGTTTTTCTCTAGCAGCTTTTTGTACTCTCTCTTTGTTCCGTAGATTTAATGTTTTTACTATGATATGCTGTGGGGACTTTCTGTTCTGGTCATATCTAATTGGTGTTCTATGTGCTTTTTGAATCTCTATAGGTATGTCTTTCCTTAGTTTAGGGAAATTTTCTTCTATAACCCTACTGAAGATCTGTTCAATGCCATTGGCCTGAGATTCTTCTCAATCCTGTATGCCTATAATTTGTAGACCTGGTGGTTTCATGTTGTCCCACATTTCTTGAGTATTCCATTCCTGTGTTTTTTTTTTTTTTTTTTTCAATTTTGCATAGTCTTTGCTTAAGGAATCCAGGCAGAATATCATCCGGTCTTGATATTCTGTTTTCCATTTCATTCATTCTGTTTGTGAGAGTTTCTCCTGTTGTTTCTATTTGATTTATTGGGTTTTTCAATCCCATGCTCATTTCCATTTGGGTTTTCTTCATATTTCTTTCTCTTTTGTGAATTCACTTTTCAAGTAATGAATCATTTTTGATATTTCACTAATTTGCATATTTGTATATTCTTGGACTTCCCTCATAAGTTTATGCCTTTCCTCTTTCAGTTCTCTGAGTTGTTTGTCTGTGTTTTCTTGAAGTTCTTTGATCATGTTTATGATTGTTTTTTTAAATCCTGTGTCCTGGGGTTCTACACAGTAGTTCCCATTGCTGTGCACTGCTGTAGGACTCGTGCATTTTGTTAGGTACATATTTTCCTGATCTTTTCATATTGTTTATGTTTTTGCTTTGATGTTTGGGCGTATGGATGTTCTTTGTTGGTTATGTGTCCAACAGGAACTTCTACTCTGCTTTTGTTTAATTTAATTTCGCTTAATATTGTTAATGTAGCTTGGTTATTTTTTGTTCCGGTATAGAAGATAAATTGCTGTGTGTTTTAAGTTCTTGCAGGGTTGTAGACTGGTCTGGGTGGATTGTGGGACAGGGTAGTAGGTTAGTTGGAGGACTAGTCTATGCAACATAGATCAGGAGCCAGTGGAGTCTATGCTAGGGAGTTTAGCTAGTCTGGGTTAGGAAGCTAGTCCTGGGATCTGAGGTGAAGGAATTGGAACCTGCCTGGGTCCAAGGCTGGCAGGAGACAGGTAGGGGTGGGCGAGAAGAATGGTACAGAGATGCAATAGGTGGGATCTGACTTACCAGAGTCCTGGCTGAGCAGGTTTGTCTGCCTGATCAGGAGGCTGGAAAGGTAGAGGTGGAGGGCCCCCTGGGGAGGGATTTAGGGAATCTATGGTAGCATGATTAGCTAGTCTGGGTTCCTAAGCTAGTCCTGGGATCTGAGGTGAAGGAATTGCAGCCTGCCTGGGTCCAAAGTGGCAGGCGACAGGTGGGGGTAAGTGAGAGAGCTTGTTTTAATTTTTATTATTTTTTTGTAAAGCCCACCAAGTCTAATTTGTGATCCCCAAATACTCTTGAGTGTGGGGTCAGCCTCTGTAGCATGGTCAGTTTACCAGAAGTCACACCCTAAAAGAAAACTGCTAGCTCCTCAGCTTTGGGGTACCCACCTCCCACCTTCATGCTAGAATTTTGTCTAGTTTGAGCTTGTATGGGTCTTGCCCATATTGTCATAACTGTTGTAAACTCTTATGTTCAACTGTCCTGTTGTGTCCAGATAACTGTTTTGTTTAGCAGTCTTCAACTGCTTTTGGCCCTTAAGATATTTCTGCCCGTTCTTCTGTAATAATCCCTGGCCTTTGGGGGGAGGGATATGTATGTTCCATTTAGGGCTGAGTATGCTATGGGAAGGTGTCCCATTTAGGACTGATTGCTTTGCAGCCTCTGATTCTTTGCACACTGATCAGCTTTCGGCTCTTTGTTAATCATCGTCTACTGCAAAATGAAGCTACTTTGATGAGCACTGAAAGATGTACTAATCTATGGGTTTAACAATAAGTTATCAGAAATCATTTTAATATGTCCCTTCAGCAGAATAATAGTAGGATCTCCCCCTATGATCTATCCATGACTTATCTAATCACAGGTTCTTGGACCCAACAATAGTGTCAGGTATGGATTCCATCTTGTTGAGGCAGCCTTAAATCCAATCAAAAAGTGTTTGGTTACTTTCATACATTTGAATCACTATTGCACCAGTGAGCATATCTTGCTAGGCCAGTTTTTTTTTGTAGCACACAGGACTCAAAGTTGGGTAAGGTTGATTGTAGCAGGAGGCCTCCAAAGATGGCGCAGACCCAGAGCCCTGGGATTCAGCGAGAATTCACTTCACTTCTTGGTCCGCAAATAGCCCTACTCGAGAGCCCAGTGACTGCTGACAGACTCCGTGGCACGGACTAATCAGAAAATGATACGCTGACTAAAAGGACTTTGGGGTGGAGAAAAGGGAAATATAAGGTCTGCCCCCTCCTGCATTAAACGAGCCTGCAGCACCTCGCCTAGTGCTTGCTTCTACCTGACTCCCAGGGTCTTTGTGTCATGACTCTGTGCCTCTTGACCCCCCTAATCAGCAGGGGACCCATCCAGGTTAGGGTCTTCACAGCTGGCCTGAGGAGAACCCGCAACAGTTGATGATTGATTTCCTCTTCTGCTAACATGCATAGCACCTTCAAGCATTGTGAAAGCTAGCCAGTAGGGATGAAGCTTCAAACAGTGCTTATTATTGAATGTTGAGATAGCCTCTGTTTATCTGCTATTATGGACACTGTTTTCATAAACAAATTTGTAGCTCAATTTTTAATGGAAAGTTTGAACTGTTTTAGGAAAAATACCGAAATGCCAAAGTATTATGAACATTGTAGCACAGAATTCTACGAGCTCACCCAAATATACATTCTCCTCTTTCTCCTGAACACAGACTCTATCTGCCAGCCTCTGTTGAAGATTAACATGACCATGGCACCAGTCCTGACCAATAGTTGTCAGCTCAAAATGAGCCACATAAAATTTCTTGAACATACTTCTCCAAACTTTCCCATCTTCATTTGTGAGGAATCAGAAGGATTCCTGTGACAATGGATTTAAAGTTGGTAGAGCTTCTATTAGCTTGGGGATAGAGCCACTGTCTAGAAAAGATTTTGCTTGGGGCTGGGAAATGTAGCTCGTAGAGTGCTTACCTAGTAAGCACAAAGTCCTGGATTCAATCCTAAACATCCCATAAACCAGACATGATGGCACATGCCTGTAATTCCAACATGTGGAAAGGGGAAGCAAGAGAATCAGATAAACATGAGAGACTCTGCCTCAAAAGATAAAGTTCAAGTTCATAATGAAAAATATATATATATATATATACAATAATATAGGACTACTTGTGTATAGTTGAAGGCTATATAACGAGAAACACAGGTGCAGGCAGGAGAAAATTCCCTTCAAGTTGTTGGACAGGATAGTCCAAGAGACTCCCAAAATAGCACAGACTAGTGCCACATCACTTGATTTCCTCACAAAATTGAAGATAAGATCCTATTGTTGAATACAAACACACTTCAGACCCAGAACTTGGAACAATCAAGCTGGAACTGACCTGGAAGCCTTCTCCCTGAGTGTTACCCCTCATGTATCAGAGGATACTATATAAGCTGCCAAGGGAGAAAACCAATCAATGCTTCTACCCAGCTATAAAGCCTAATAAACAACGACTGGCCAAGCAAACTATTCTGTTGGTGCATTAATTGTCAGTTTTAACTTATGTGTAATCAACAACTGTCTAACTGGAATTAAGGCCTGATCAATGGAAAAAAAAACTCATGTGTAATACTGTAAACATAGCCAAATACACACGGCTGTAGAGGTTGTAGATCCTAGAGAAAAACATACTTTTTCCATATCCCTAGGCCAATGTAATTTCTTACTTTATTCTAAATATACATTCTCATATTTACAGACAAGTATACCTTCTACCTTTCATCAAAGAAGCATCTTTTTGCAACAGATGGAGACTATTACAGAGGTCCACAACTGGTCAAATACAGAGATTAAATATCTGTGACACACTTTACCCTAAGTAACACATCTTCAATTCAACCTCCACACATAAGATGAATGTATCTCTCAATTCTCATCAGAGAAATTTCCTTATGTAGCAGATGGTGATTAATATAGAAACTCACAATTGGCTAATTTGCAGAGAACAAGAGGCTACAGCATGCTTATCCTTGAATAGGACACCTATTTCAAATGCTTCAGGATCATTGTAGAAGCAGAAAGATTGACAAAGCTAGAGGGGGTGGGTAACCCCAAGGAAACAGAGTCTTCCAGACAGCTGTTCAGTTACTCGTATGAACTTCTAACAACGGTGACAGCATGCAAACAAAAACCAGATAAAATCCCAGCATAGACATGGGGAAGTGGGCAAGATATCCCAACCCAACCTAAGGAAGTTTAGGAAATTGATGGTTGCTGCAAGGGACATAGACAGTGTCTTACAAGGATGAAACTCTTGGGCCCAGTGGATGGATCCACACTGAAGGACATTTGGAGACACAAATTAAACTCTAATTATATTTATGTATATGTATATGAGAGTATGTTAAATTGGGTAGGGAAATGGCAGTGAACTATTTTTAAAAATAAACAGTGATCCAACACTTTGACACACACAGGAAATAGGCATCCACTCTAAGCTGATGTGGTGCTAAATTCTACTCATCCTGTAGACAAAATATAGTTTTTAAGCCTTTTTAAAATATTTTATTATTTTTATTTTATGTGTATGTGTGTATTGGCTACATATAGGTAAGTGTACCCATGTCATGCAATGCCTGCAGAGGACAGAAGAGGCTGTCAGATTCCCTGGATCTGGAATTACAGACAGCTGTGAGCTGCCATGTGGGTCCTGGGATTTGAACCCGGGTCTTTTACAAGAACAGCTAGTGTCTTTAACCGCTGAGCCATCTCTCCAGCCTCCATAGTTTTAGAGCTTTTATAATATTCATTTTCATATTGACCTCCAAAGATGACCTTTCCTTATTATACAACATTGACAGGTGTGATCTTACTACCTTTTTGACTCTCTATCAAACAAGTAAATATATTATTCACCTTGCATGCTTAAGCTATTGATGAGATTGATGTTGATGTTTTCTTCATATATTCACTAGTAATTACACTCGAAATAACGTAAATGTGTGCTCTTTTCTAACCACCATCCCACCTGGTAGCAGTAAGTTTGATTTTCATCAAACTGGACATATTGCTAATAGAGCCTCCAATTTTTAAAGGTAATAGAAAAAAGGTGATTAATTTATTTAAAATTATCTTGTTTCAAGATGTTCAGATGATGATCTTATTCATCTATCTAGGACTTTAAGTTTGGCACAGTAGCATGAGTTGTGGGAGATAAATTTCACAAGTGATTATCAACTCATGATCTCTAGGTATGTTAGTCAAGGCATATAGAAAATTTGGTGTAAACTAGAGCTTCTACATGTAAAAGAATTTTAAAGTCTATATTTCCCAATTTTTCTTCTTTTGTTTTTTCATTTTAATTGTTTTAATGTATAAGTGTGTGCTTTGTGTGCATGTTTATATGCCTGTTCGCAGTGTATGGGCACATGTGTGTGGGAGTGTGTTAATGCACATATACTCATGTGTGAGGAAGCTGAGGATCACAGCAGGAGTCTTCCTTGAAAGTTCTCCACTTTATTCATTGAGGGAGAGTCTTCCAAATGAACCCAGAGCTCACCAATATGGCTAGTCTGGGAGCCAATTTGGTCCAGGAATTCTTTGTCTCTGCCTTCCTAGCACTGAAATTACAAGCAGCCAGTGACCCATGCCTACCAAGCATTTATTTGGGTTCTGGGAATTTGAACTCTGATGCTCACATGTGCAGCAAACACTTTAACCACTAAGTTATTGCCTCAGTCCCAATTGTTCTTTACCTGAATTTTGGTAGTTGTATTCTATTTGTTAGTGGGTAATACAAAAACTACCATTTAAGGAAAAAAATCAAAGTGATAGAACTTTAATTTCTCTCTCCTATGTTTCCTAGTACTAGACATTTTTTTCTTTAGAATGAACAAACAATGGCATCTTATAGACCACAATCATATGACAAAAGAAAATTAGTGAATTTTTAGAACTTAATCTTGTGATTAACAAGGATATTGTGGCCTGTGTTCAGAATGTCTCCCACAAGATCATTTGTTTGAATAGTTGGTCCTTAAGTGTTCTGGGAGGTTACAGAACTTTCAGGAGGTAGAGCCTAGCTGTGGGAATTGACTGCTGTGTACGTGCAGTTTGCTGGTTATAGTACCCCCCTATTTTTTGACACATATGCTCTCTGCTTCTTCAGAGATGTGAGCAAGCAGCCTCATGATCCACCTTCCAGTACGATGGACACTCCCCTTAAATCATAAGTCAAAATACATCCTCTCTTCTTCAAATTGTTTCTATCAGGTATTCTGCACAGCAATGAGAAAAGTAACACAAACTTCTTGCCCTCAGATTTTTTTTCCCCTGCTACCTGGAGTCCAATTCTTCCTAGTTTTGGAGCTAACAAAACACCCATGGGCTTCCTTGTGCACATTTAAGAGCCTGGAGAAGGACTGGGAGAAACAGCATTTTTTTTTTTCCTGGAAGTAGAAGAAAAACCCGAGAATGGAGATGCTTCCATAGGAATTTAGGTCAGAGATCCCGATTGACTACTGTGGCTGGCAGAATAACAGTTATCCCAAAGATGTGCACAGTTAGAATGCCCAGAACCTCTCGATTTGTTTTTTTCATGAGGCAAATGGGGGTTGTGGATGTGATTAAAGTTTAAGAGATTTGAGATGGGGACATTATCCTGATCATCTACAAGGCTCTAATCTAATCACTCTCGGAGTGGATATCTGCCATCAGAGAGATGTGAGAACAGATAAAGAAGCAGGGAGGTGTGGCACTGCTGGCCTTGAAGATATGGAGGGAGCTATGAGCCAAGGAGTGTGGGTGGCCTCTGAAACTGGAAAAGTCCAGGAAACAGAATGGCCCCAGGTCTTCCAAAGGGAACAGAGCCTGCCAACACACTGCATTTAGTCCTGAGCAATCCCTTTCAGACTTTGGACCCAGTGAGCTGTAAGATAATCAATTTGTGCTGTTTTAAACCAGATGTTGTGATAATTCCTTACAACAGCATGAAGAAACAAATAGAACAGCTCCTGGTCTGCTATTTGGAAATTTCATATGAAACCATAGTTAGTATTTCCTATAAACCCAGATCTGTTATCATTGGACCTTATTTGCATATGGAAGCCATCCACAGGAGCTTGCTGCCTTCTCTTTCCCACAGGACCTGTTACCCTGCAGATTATCACTGCCCCCAGTGGCCACCTACCTCCATTGTCTCCTTCCCCTAGCCATTTTATTTGTAACAGGATAGCTTCACACAATTCACCAGATCCTTAGCATCACCTAGGAATGAGGGTTAACCCCTCTGTGGCCAATCTTAACTTAGAGATGGTAAGGTTGACAAGCATCCCAGCAAAAGCTCCTATGCCAGAAGAGGATGGACAGCTAACACATCAGATAATCGATGAAGGGGCCCTGCAATGGCCCCCCAGAGCAACAGCATCTGGCAATAGCAGGAATGAAGGCATCTTCCAATGCCAGCAATTCTTCACCCACACTTTGGCCATAAGTTAGAAAACCTTCCTAGAATTTAGCCATAGCACCAGATGAAAAGGGAAACTAAATTTATTATTTGGGAAATGTATGCACAAATTTACTTCAGATAAAATGTATGCAAACATTTTAAATGGACGCTTTGATGATTTCTGACAAATGCATATACTCACAAACCACTCTTCATGATCTTTCTTCATGTCTCTTTAAAGAGTCTCACTACCTATCCTAAAACACAGTCACCACTACATTTTGATCACAAAACAGTTTTACCTTTTTTTTTCATTTTTATTGAAGTTTTGAGATTTCCAGACAATATAATCTGATGACATTTACATCCCCTTTCCCATCAACTCCTCCCTAAATCCACCCCCGCCCGCCACCTAATTCAATTTACTATCTCAGGGTAACAAAGCCTATAGAGTCTACCTTCAATCCCCAAATGTTCTCCAGGGTGGGCTCATCCACTCGAGCTTGCATAGGACTTGTGCATGCTGTCACCATTGCTGTGAGTTCATATGAGCAACTGGCCAGCTGCCTGTAGAACTCTGCCCCCTCCCGCCATGGTCATCCACCTCTGGCTTTTACAATCTTTCCACCTCCTCCTCTGAGATGATTCCGCTGTGTAAGGAAACTTCTCTGGTGAGAGTTGAAAGATGCACTGATCTTCAACAGTGGGTAGGCACCTGCCCCAGCACAGTTCATTCTGTCATCCCTCCTTGGACTGGGAGTCCATATTATTATGAGGGTACCACATTTACATTTCACAGGAGGGGGCCATAGCTCCAGATCACAGGTGGGGAACTATAGCTCAAGTTTACAAGGGGGGAACCACAGCTCCAGTTCACAGGAGAGAACCACAGCTTCGGCTCACAGGAGGTCAACACAACTCCAGCTCATAGGAGAGGATCAGGATTTCAGCCCAAAGGACAGGACCATAGCTCCAGTTCACAGGGGAAGACCACAGCTCCAGCTCATATGGGGGAATCACAGCTCCAGCTCCGAGTAGCAGACCACAACTCCAGCTGGGGTGGGCAGGAGGGTGGTGTCCACAGCTCCAGCTCACAGAAGGGGAACCACAGCTCCAGCTCATAGGAGGGAACCACAGGTCCAGCTCACATGAAGGGACCATAGCTCCAGCTCACTGGAGGGGACCACATCTCCAGTTCACAGGAGAGGACCACAACTCTGTCTCACATGAAGGGACCATAGATCCAGCTCACTGGAGAGAACCACAGCTCCAACTCACTGGAGGGGACCTTCAGTTTTACCTTTTAAAAAAGACACTTTGTAGGTGGAACTGTATCCTGTGTAATTTTTTAAATCTGGATTTTGCTGTTTTTGTTTCTACTCAAACTATTTGTATTGTTAGGAATTTGTTTCTATTTGTTGCTGAATAGTACTCCATCACATAAATAGTAACTCATTGTACATCCATCGATTGATAGATTTGGTTTGCTTCAAATTGGGGGCTATTATGAATAAATTTGCAATGAACATATCTGAGTATAAGATTTTTTTGAGCATGCTTGCTTTACTCTTGTGTTAACAGCTAGAAATAAATGAGTGTGGTTTATGGAGTGCAAGAGATTTACATGAGAAAAAGCTGCCATTTCTAAAATATGCCTAACAAACAGGAGGACTGCTTTACTAGCTTCACTTTACCAACACTTGCATTTGTAAATAATCTAACTTTAGCCAAACTAAGTTATTGAAATGGAATCCTATGGCTTTGATTTACATTTATCTGATACTTAATTTCCATTTAAACACCTTCTTAGGGAACTGAGGTGTAGCTCAGTTAGTAGAACACTTGCTTAGCATGTATGAAGCTCTGTGTTCTATCCTCAGCACCCATAGCATAAGCATGATGATGCGTGTATGCCTGTAATCCCAACACTCAGTAGATAGTGGCAGGAGGACCAGGAGTTCAAGGTTATCCTCAGCTACACAGCACATTTGAGGCCAGTCTATGCTACATGAAATTTTGTCAAAAAAAAAAAATGAATGAACAAATGAATGAAGAAATAGAAAAAAAGATCCTTCTTTCCTTACAAGATAGGATTCATAGATGGCAGACATGGGGATGAAAAGGCTCTAATGCCCATTACTGAGACTGTCATAATGCAGAGAATAACTAGATTTCCCCAAGTTAGCAGAGGGAGAGGCAGAAGTACTATATTAAAAGGGTACAACTATTTTTCACTAAGTGCCTTTTGAAACAGTCATATAGAAACCAATGATGGAAGTTTCTCTCAATATAGACATATACAATATTTTAAAAGTTTAAATGTAGTTCCCTTATAACAGCAGTACAATGGCCCTAACAGATACGACACACTAACAAATGAAAAATCTAATGCCAGAAATGAACTCCTCTTTTGGAATTGTTGACCAGAGAAATCCCATAGATCTTCAAACAAGGCTGTTGTCATTGCACTTGGTTACCCATCAGAACATGATGGTAAGACCTTATTGCTAAAGACACTACATATCTGATTCCAAGAACAAAGAAAGAGAAATCATGCTATAGCTCTGATGGCTAGTTTCCATAGTACTAGAACATGCTATTCATGTGATTGGTGAAGAAAGATAATCATCAGTTTTACCCAGCTGTGACTCCTGCTAATTACAGTATCTGGCTTGGTAAAATATGTCCACTGATGCAATAGTGGCACTATAGTTATGGGAGTAACCAATCACTGTCTAATTACAGTCCATATCTGACTGTTATAAGGGCTAGGAACCTGTGGCTAGACAGGTCACAGGTCATAGGGATGAACCTAGTACTATGACTCTGCTAAATAGACATTATTTAAACTGACTCCTAATGGCTTATTGATATACCCATAGACTAGCATACCTCTTGACTCTTCTGGTATGAGATAGCAATTAACAGAGACATCACAAATGGTCAATGTGCAGAGAATAAGAGACTGTGGAGTGCTGAGCTCTAAATGGGACACCTATATAGCACCCTTTCCTTCTGAGCCTTAGGGATCTTTATGGAAGAGGTGGAAGAAAGGTCATCAGGGCCAGAGGAGATAGATACATACAAGGAAAATATGTTTTCTGGATATCACAGGTCAGCTGCACATATAAATCCAAAGTGCTGCTGAGAATGTATTGGCAACTAATAGATGCTGAGAGAGGAAGACTCAGTTTTCCTTACTGATGTGATACCTGATAGATTGACCATACTCCAAGAGATAGATCCACACCCACAGAAACATGGGAAACACAGATTAGACTTTTTCATTAAAAAAAGACAAAAAATAATAGAGGACATAAACTTGGTGGAGTAGTAAGGTGGGGATGGAGAGAGTGTAGTGGGCTAAATATGACCAAAATACATTGTTTCAAATTCTTGAAACAGGAAAAATATTTTTAAAAATACAACTATTTTATTTTACTTTTAAATTTTATTTATTTTTTATTTTTATGTGTATGTGTGTATTGCCTGAATGTAGGTAAATGCGCCCATGTCGTGCAATACCCGCAGAGGTCAGAAAAGGCTGTCAGATCCCCTGGGACTGGAGTTATGGACAGTTGTTAGCTGCCACATGGGTGCTGGGATTCGAACCTGGTTCTTCTGCAAGAATACCCAGTGTTCTTAACCACTGAGCCATCTCTCCAGCCCACAACTATTTTATTTTTATTGAATTATTGCAAATTTCAAATTTTGATCAAATTTAGACCCCTCCCCTACTTGCATCCCTCTTATAGTTTCATATAGTTTGTTATATATATGAAATTTCATATAGTTTCATATAGTTTGTTAAATTTCATATAGTCTGTTATATATATGAAAACCTATTGAGTCAAATTTGTATCCCCAAATGTCCTTTGGTGAACGTCCATCCCATGGAACCTGATAACCTATCTAGCATCACTCTGTTAAAGAACACCAACTCTCCCTCTTCCAGTTGCCAATAGTTCCTCAGCTAAGGTTGGGGCTTCTTCCCCACTTCCTTAGTTCTATGCTGGGATTTTGTCTGGCTTGAGAATGCATGGGTCTTGTGCATGTTGTTGCTAGTCCTCAAAGTTCTTATGAGTAACTTTCCAGCTGTATAGAAACTCTTTTTCTTTGTGGTCATCCACTACCTGTGGTTCTTACAATCTTTCTGTCCCCTCTTCTGCAATGGTCCCTGAACCTTGGGTGGCAGAGTTTTGATATAGGTCTCCTATTTAGGGATATATACTCTGCAGTCTCTTATTCTTTGTAATTTGGCCAGTTTGGCTTTTTGTATTAATCATGATCTGTTCCATAAGCAAGCTTTACTGGTGAGAGTTGAGAGATGCATTAATATTCTTTCTGCGTCTGTTCCTCTATGTTACCTGAGTCTTAGATATTGAGGTACCATTGTTGATGTATTACTTGGGGCTGGGCACCACACAGACACTTATTCTCTGCATTTGACTAGTTGTGGAGCTTAGTAATAGTCTCCATTTCTTTGATGAGCTGTGAGAGGTATACATGTCTGTAAATATATATCATATATATTTAGTATATTTAAAATACAGTAAGAAATAACATTGGTCTAGGGATGTGACAGAAGTAGTTTTTTCTCTCAGATCTGTGGCCTCTATAGCCATAGGTATTTGGCTATGTTTATAGTATCACACATGAGTTCCCTTCCATTGGGTGGGCCTTAATTCCAATTAGACAGCTGTTGATTACACACACATACACACACACACACGCCAAATAAAAATGCTACTACTGCATTAGTAGAGATTATTTACTGGGCTGATAATCATTGTGGTTCATAGATGTTACAGCTAGATGGAATCACCAACTGATTTTCTCTCACGGCAGTTTGCACAGTAACCTCTGATACTATTGGAGCTAATGTTCAGAAAGGAGGCTTCCAGGTCAGTTCCAGCTCGATTGTTCCAAGTTCTGTGTCTGAAGTGTGGTTTGTTTTCGGCAATAGGGTCTTACCTTCAAGTTCTGGGAGGAAATCAAGGGCTGTAGCAATAGCCTGTATTATTTTGAGAGTCTCTTAGACTACCCTGACCAACAACTCAAGGGAGGTTTTTCTTGCCTGGCTCTGTGTTTTTTGTTCTATAGCCTTCAGCAATACACATGCTTTTTGATCCAAAGTTTCAAGGCTTTCCAAGAATTCAAAGCAGCATAAATTTAAAGCAAACCAAATTGGCAGGATGGATAGGGGATAGAGGTGTGTGGTTCAGGTCAGAGTGCTGGCCCCAAGGTCCTAGGTTTTTTATCTTAGCACAGCAAACAACAACACAAAAATGAAACAAAACATCAACGGAAGGAATCCAAGCACAATTCTGAAAGCACCCAAAGGAAAAAGTAAAATTTAAAACTTTCCTGTGTGATGTCTCTATACAATTCTTTGCTTGTTTATATTAGACTATGTTCTTCTGACTGAGTTGTGCATTCTTCACGAAGTCCTACAGAACTCGTTCATCAGGGGTGTGCTGTAAAACACCCCAGATCTTGTAGTATCTCTGCATTTCATCAATGGTGTCTTGTGAAAAGCATTTACTTTTGATGAAGTCTTATTTATACTTTTTTTTTTCCCTCTTGACTTTCTAGTCAATTAGAAATCTTTGCCAATTCTAAAGTTTTAGATTTTCTCCCAGGTTTCTTCCTAGACGTTTTATAGTTTTAGCTTTTATGTGTAGTATAACCCATGTCTAATTAATTTTAACATAAGATATGAGGGAAGGATCAAAGCTAATTTTTTCCATATGAATAACAAATTGTTTCAACACCATGTTTTGAAAAGTCTGTATTCTCCCCATCGAAGTGGATAAGTTTGTCAGTTATGTGACCATAAATATGTAAGGTCTGTTTCCAGGCTCTTTACTTTCATTGTCTTAGATGGCTATCTGGACACATATCACACTGTCTTGAGTGTTTTACTTTTAAAGTATACTTTGAACTTGAGAAGCATGAGTCATACAACTTTATTATCTTTTGGCAAAAATTGACTATTTAAAATCCATTGCATTTCCACATTAATTTGAGCTACAATTTCTTAATTTTAGAGAAAAGCCTGCTGTGATTTTGATAGAGATTATTTTCAATTTGTTGATCTATTTGAAGAGAACAGGCATCATAATGTTATTGAATCTTCTACCCCATTAACATGTCAAACCACCTTTCATTTCAACTCATCAATATTTATAGTTTAGCTGAGAAGCTTTAAATTAGTCCCTAGGTGTTAATTGATTTTTTTCTCTCGTAAGTTGTATTATTTTAAAATTTCATTTTCTAATCACTTGGTGCTTATGTGTAAAAATAATTAATTTTTTTGAAACTGATTTTGTATCTAATCAGTACTAGTGGTGTTCTGGACCTCGTGTGTGTGTCTGTTTTTTTTTTTTTTTTTTTTTGTGTGTGTGTGTGTGTCTGTGTGCGTGTCTGTGTGTCTGTGTGTGTGTGTGTGTCTGTGTATTCCTTAGGGTTTTGTAGACAGGCATTTATGACATCTGCAGATAAATATTTTCATATTTAGACTTTTCAGTTTTATGCTTTTTCCTCTGTTTTGTTATCCTGACTAGGATTCCATCACAGTAATTCATCAAAATGATAAGAAGGGAAAAACATATCTCACTCTCATTTACAGGGTGAAAACATTTAGCTTATTAGCTTTATGTATCTGTATAGATCATTTTCAAATTAAGAAAAGTATCTATTTCTCATTTTCTGAGAATCTTTACCATAAGTGATGATTACAACTAAGTTAACATCTACTGCAAATTAGTCTGTACGTTAAAAATGTGTTGGTTAGTAGTCTATATTAATCCATGCCACTGGTTATTCAGAGAGCAAGAATGGAACTTAAATACAGAATTTTAAATCTCATAATTATTTTGTAATAGTAAAAGCAAATACCAATAAAAGATTTTGTTCCTCTGGAGTTTTGTTCTAATAAAATTTCTCGTTATCCATCCTCCACCAAGCACAAGAAACACGGAATGATTGTCACATTTTATTTAAAATTACAGGATAAAAATGTAATTTTCTACTCTGTAAATACACTGTATATGGCTTTATGTTGCTGTGACCCAAATGTCAGGTGATCATGATCTATAATGTATGACTCAAGGGGGAGGACATAGGATTTCAAATGTGGACCATCACACAGTAATAAATATTGAGATCAGTCAGTATTACAATGACATTTTGTTTGCTTTTCTTTCCTACGAGACTAAAACCTCCCTATGGGCCATTGCTACTTTACTCCCAAATGACTTGGGTCCTTACTACAACACCATCACAACATAGCTCCAAATGAATATTTGGTGAAGGAATGAATGGAATGTGTGCCAAACTGAAAGGTACCAGCTCAAGTTCTAAGTGGAACTGCTTGTGCTTTTTCAATTTAATGCCAGAAGAGGTTGAACATCAGAACACATGCTGGGGAGCAGGTCATTACTCTATTAGATGCTTTATTTATCCCTACATCTTTCAGACAGGCAGAGGCAATGTGCTCCAGGAAGGAGAGTGGGATGCTGGGTGTCGAGTCTCCAGGGTTTAATTCCCAGCTCCAAATCTCACCAGCTTCAAGGCCTTGGGCAAGTCACTTAACCTCTGTTCCTAGCAGAAATAATACCACCTCCTCCCAGGAGCACACCACGGCATGTCTAATTGATGGCTTAGCTCTTGGAGTCTTTGATGAAATGTGCTGAATGGCTGCCAAGTATTACACTGCTAATAATAATAATGTTTTCCTAACACAGTCCCACAGAGCAGTATAAATCGGTAACAAGGGACAGATTGCCCCAACCAAACAAACTGAGACCAATTCTTTTTGAAAGAAGGATGATAGGTTTAATTTCACAATGGAATCCTTTTCTGCTCTTTATTGTCTCCTTCTTTATAAGGAGAACACATTGTTCCATGTCTACCTGAGGCTTCCTTACACTGGAGAATATAGGAATGCAGAGGAAGCAAGCACAGCCCAGTCTTGCAGAAATACTGTACTTCTTAGATAAATTGATCAATTTACATAAAAAGAGAGTCATGAGGTAATTAGTGAGGCAGAAACATTGTCCTTTGTGATTTTATCATTTACTTGTTTTCGCTGTATCCAAAATGAAAATGGAAGGGAACTCTAATCCATGTTTGGCCTCACATCTACTTCTCAAAATAAAAATATTTTTCTATGTGACTTAGAAGCTTTGTTCTTTTTCCTCATAATATCTAACATAATACAAAGATGAGATTAGATATTTTCCTGGTTACAAAACATACATTTACTCTTGAAATTTGGACCAAATTAAAACATGTAAATGAATAAAATAAAATATGAGTTGCCATAGTATGCCAATTAAAAGAAATTCTTTACCCAGACTGCCAAATTCCACACCATACCTATGCTTGACTCAACTTTTTTCTTTTTTTGGTCTTTTTGACACAGGATCTTCCTGTAGCCCCAGCTGTCCTGGAACTCACTATTAAATTAGGCTGGCCTTGAACTCACAGAGATCCGCCTGCCTCTGCCTCCTGAGTGCTGGGATTAAAGGCGTGCGCCACCATGCCCGGTTTTGACTCAACTTCTTAACTTCTGTGTCCCTCAACTTTTTCATCTTCTGAGAGAGATAATAATGTCTATCTTCCTGACTGTTGTGAGAACTGAATTAAGTACTGTATGTGAAAATTTTATTTTACTGTCTGTTACAAAATGCTGTTCAATGAATTATTGTTATTAATCACAATTTCTAAACTTACACATGATTTTTATGTCCTCTTTGATAATAAAAGTAAAATAGTAAGGGTTTAGAAGATGATTCTTGGAGATTAAAATGTTTAGCATACAAATAAGAGATGGGATCCCCAGAAGCCAGCAAATGCCAGGTGGGTGTGGCATCCTGCCTATAATTCCAACAGTTGGAAGGCAAGACAGGGAAGGGAACCTCAGAACAAGCTGACTATGGGACTAGCTGTGAAAGGGAGCTCTGGGTTTGATTGAGGGATTCTGCCTCAGAAAAACAAGGTGGAGAGTGACTGAGGAAATTCTCAACATCAACCTGCTACCTCCACACACATGTGTATATGTCTACCTGTGCACAAACACATGCAAACATGCATACACACATGCATTACCATACACACATACATGAAAAGAAGAAAAGGAAATATTTTGATATTTTCTAAAAATAAAGGTAAAGTGTATAAACTATTTTTAACCTGATTTCCATCTTAGGACATTACTCGAATTCTCACACATTCTGTATCATGCCATAATAACTTAGTGATGTATTCTATGAATGAATTTATCATAAACCAGAGCATCATTCTCATTTACATTGCTTCCAAAAAGAATGTTGCAAAACCCATAAGTTTGTCCATCTAAATACCCTGTCATGGTCCTGGGGTACGTTTCTAGAACTAGAACCACTGGGGAGCAAAACACAGGCATACTTTTAAAGTTTTCAAAACATTGTCTTTTCATTTTTCTTAGTGGATAATGACAGTGTTCGATTATTTTTTTAAAAAAAAACACATTTTTTTCTTTATCAATTGAATTTTTGCAAATTTCATGTAGTATATATTTTTTTTGTATTTAGATATCCTTCCCTATAAGTAACTCCCTTACACTCATCCAATTTCACGTACTCTTTCATATATATTAAGGCCTGTAGAGTCAAATTTGTATCCCCAAATGTCCTTTAGTGTGGATCCATCCACTGGAGTCTGGTTAATCTAAGAAGAGTGACATCCTTAAAAGAGACTGACTCTTCCCTTCCCAGCAGTCATTAGTTTCCAACAGTTCTCAGGGAGTGTTGGGGTTTCTTATCCACTTCCCCATGTCTATGCTGATTTTGTCTAGTTTGAGCTTACATGGTTGCTTGTGCATGCTGTCACTATTGCTCTAAGTTCATTTGAGTAACTTCCCAGCTGTCTCGAAAACTCTGGTTACATGTAGTCATCCATCACGTCTGGCTCTTATAAGCTTTACACCACCTCTTCTACAATGATCCGTGAGCCTTTGGAGGCAGAAATTTGATACAGGTGTCTCATTCAAGCATAATCACTCTGTAATCTCTTATTCTATGTACTTTGTCCAGTTGTGAGTTTCTCTGTTAATCACCATCTGATGCCTTAATGTATTGGTATAACAACAAATCAGTAGATGTCACTTTAATACTGTATCTATTTAGCAAAATAGTAGTATTAGGCTCTCATCTAGGGCCTGTGGCCAGTTAAGCCACATGTTCCTAGACCTCATATGAATGTCAGGTCTGGTCTCTGTCTTATGAAGCAGACTTAAATACAATTAGAGACTGATTGGTTACTCCTATAATATTGTGCCAGTATTACACCACTGGTCATATCCATCAGGCCAGTTGTTGAAACACACAGAATTCACAATTGGGTAAGGTTAATGATAAATTCTTCTGTCTAGTAGAATGCATAGCCCCTTCTAGCACAGTGAAATCTAGCTAGTAGAGATGAAACTTTGAAGTCAGTCCAGTTTGATATCTCCTTGTGTTTTCTATGGCCATGTATGTCATGTCTTCAGCTATAGGGTCTTAAAGTCAAGTTCTGGTAAGTAACCAAAAGGGATAATGGCTAGTATTCTTTGAGGGTCTGTGGGACCCCTGATTAATAGCTTCAAAAGATGGAGTCCATCCCTGGCATTGGGCTTTTGCTTTGCTAGCCTATCATGTCTAGCAGGGGCAATGACCCCCTGTTATAAAGTAACTCCTTTAAATCTTTTATAATACATATACTTTAAGAAGCTTCTGTGATGGTGGTATGTTTTTATATGACCTTTTCTAAAGGTCTTTAGTATTAGATATCCCTCCCCATACTCCCTCCTGTGCACTGCCCTGCCCTCCCATTCCCTACCCTCCAGTTAACCCTTCCTACTCCATTATTCCCTTTCCCCCTTTATATCACTGCATTCTATCTCAGACCTAAACTGTCTTCTAGGAAGTTGAGGCAGTAGTGCATAAGCTACAATCATTTCATGTTGTTTTCTTAAATTTACAGAAGGGCAGGCTGCTCATTCCTGCATAAACTGTGGCTAAGAAAGATCTCTCAAAGAGTGGATGAGCAGAAGAATAAATGGAGATTGGTTTACAAGGTTAAAAGAATATGTGTGACTTTCTCATTTTTCCAAAATTCATTTCTACTGATTGTAATAATAAAAAAAAACCTATAAATGGGTATCCCAAAAGATTTATCATTGTAGTAAAACCTGTAGTAGAACCTGTAGGCTCTGTCGATTACAGTTGGATGAATATATTTTCAAATATCTTTTCTTTTATTGAATGATACATATTATTAATGAAATAGCTATATTTGAACATAATTTTATTAAATTTTCATTATTTCCTCATTTAAAAAACTAGTTATCCTGATTCTCCTCTGCTGCTTTTATCCAGGTAAGATGCAAATTTCTGTAGAAATACAGGTAAAAGTAAGCTTTCACCACAGTTTTTGTTACTCTGTTCACTGACTTGTACCTGCCCAGAGGTTGTCCCCTTTACCTACTCAGCCTTGCTTTGAGTCCTCTGAAATTCTCTCCAAATGGAGGACAACTATTTCTTAAGTAAGATTAAACTCAAGTAAGTATGTGAATTTGTTTTGTGTCAAGAAAAAAGCAACAACAAAAAAGAGGCTCAGCCATTGGAATCAACAGCTACCCCTTGCTGTGAATGTATCTATGCCTATTGTTAATGGGAAATCCTTCATGAAATGTAGGCAACAGAGTATATCTAAATTCTACATGTAAAGCTGTAATTTTGTTGAGGGATTCTAGTGACATTGATAAATGATGTCAGTAGTAAGCTATGCTTGAATTACAGCTTTAATTATTTACACCTGGGTCTGCATTATTCCTATATTATACCTGTCATAGCATTATCTTGTCCTGGACTTGCTAACAGGACCATGATGATAATTTATTCCATGAGTGGATTAGGTAAAACAGTCTCCAGGCATCAGCTAACCACTTCAGATAGAGAGAAGAATGATGCTGGGATTGGTTAGTGTGTGGAATATAGAGGGTACAGTTTACACAGAGTTGTTTTGCAAAGGCACATACAAGGAACAGGGCTTCTGGGTGTCCAGGAAGTAGCATCTCCAAAGGCGAAAATAACATTCTCTTTCCCTTCTCTCACACCTCACTCATTCTCCCCTGTCTCTCTCCCTTTTTCCCTTTTCCCCTTCTTCCCCTCTTTATCTCTATCTCTTCACATGCTTCACTTTCTTTCTTACTTTCATTGTGTTTACAGAAATCCTGAGATTACCTGGATAGCAGCAGGGAGCCCAGAGCATTTAAGTATTTTCCTAGAAAAGAAGACGTGAAATAAGTACAGCACCCAGAAAAAGTACAAAAGACTGCTCTTTCAAAATATTTATTTATTAGTTTTGTTTTATGTGTATGAGTGTTTTGCCTAAATGTTTGTAGTGCACCATGTGTGTGCGATGCCCATGGAGGCTTGAAGAGGGCATCAGATCCAGCAAACTCCAGTCACAAATAATTGTTAACCACTCTGTAGGTGTTGAGGACTGCACCTGTGTCCTGGAAGAGCAGTCAGTGTTCTTCAATACTGAGCCATCTTTCTAGCCCCCAAACTGTTCTTTCTGTAAAAAGGAATGTGAAGATGTAGGGGAAAAAAAATAGAGCATGTAAAATTACTGATTTTTCTTCACTCTTTCCAAAAGGAATCGGTCCCCTTTTGTGTTGTTACAATGGAAAAACTCATATCCCAACAGCTTAAACCCTAACACCTGGTAGATGTTCAGCCTCCTACAAGGCCTGGCAAACTTTAGAAACAGAACAAACAAACATTGCTTCCTGTAAATTTTATATCTGCCTGTATATTTACCTTTAGAAATAAGATATGGTTTATTAGAGTCACTGCACGAATTCCAAACTTAGAGAGGAATATATTCTACTTCTGTAGGATCTCTTATACTTTCAAGGCATTTTTAAGAAAAAATTCAAAAATATTGCATGTGAATTGAATTTTTACTAAAATATACTGAATTTTCATGGGTCAGTTTTCTAACCTGCATTTAAAATTCTATTTTTAAAGATCAGCCTGAGAGATGAGCAAGAGGGACAACCAATAATTAGCTTTAGGTGGTCAATATGATTTATTTTCCATAATACAAACATTGTAAGGTTGGACAATTGGTTAACTAGCCTTTACCCCCATTATTTACAGTTAATAACTGAGGCATAATATTAGCCAAGTCCTTGGGATTCGCTGCATCATTCTCTGCCCAGCTTTTCAGTCTTTTTAATATTAGGGCAATTCTTTAGAAACTGAGGTTGAGGTACTGGCCTGGGTTCATGCTTCCATAAGGGAACTCACAATTCTGTAGCATTCCCCTTCTCTCTCCCTGGTTTACTTCTTCTCCAGTTTCCTGAGTGGCAAGCTGAAAGACTATCTGAGGCAATTCTAGGTCCTATGTGAAGCCACAGCCCATGGAAACTCTATTGTCTGCTCTGGTCTAGTGAGTCTTGTAACAAAAAGTTCCTCCAGGGCTGTTTGTGGTAGCCCAGCTCACTGTGACTATGAGGTTAAATGCTAACCTGAAATGAAGAATTAAGAAGATACATATCTAAGACATATCTCCTAGCCCAACTGTTATGGAGATGTGAGCTAATATTTTCATTTTCAGTTGCCTTCTGTGGCTACAGTACATTTTGCTACATGTATCTGGGGTGTGGAGAAAGAGGAATGCTATGCACTTGTGGAACTAGAAAGGATATGGAGCATCTCTGCACCCTTTGCTTTGACTATGAACCTTACAATGCTCTACACAAATTTTAATAAAGTAAAACACATACAAAGTTAAAAAATAAAAAGAAGAAAAGCACAACCTGCTAATCTTAAAGATGAGCCCAGGACAGATGTTTAGAGGAGCCAAAATAACATATAGTGATCTTTGCTTATGCTGATATACCCAAAGAACTAAAGCACTCTGTCCTATGTAGATCCAGCTCTCCTGGACTGTATCTTGGCATTCTGAGGTATCCATGCAGTGATTATTCCAGTGATGTGATTGTTTGTTGACTGGGAAAGACCCCCGGAAGCTGGCTCAGGCCTGAGGGTGCCCGCCATTGTTGCTGACTATGAAGTGCAGAAGTAGCATGGTCTGGATGAATATTGCAACTGAGGCTCAGAAAAAGATAAGATCTTAGGAAACAGGAGTCCTCTTGTCGGGCTTCAGAGAACAGTCTCTTTAGACATACATATATGGGAAAATTTCAACTTCTAATTGTTGCTATTTTTCTTTTCATCAAGGCATCTAAGAGATGACTTTTTAGTTCTTTATTTCTTTTTCTTTTCCCTTTTTTGTGGGGACAGTTTTTACTGTTTTTGACAGTCTCACTCTGTAGTGAAAGCTGCTCGAATGTCACTATGCAATCCAGGCTGGCCTCACACTTGCCAAGAACATCCTACCTCAGCCGCCTGAGTTGCTAGGATTGCAGGTGTGAGTCCTCACTGTGTAAGCAACACACTTCATGGTGGGCAGGAGTGCAAATCAATCTTTTCAGTTGTCACTGAAGGCCAAGAGGGCAGCTGTGGAAGACTTTCTCACTACTTCCATGTGCTTTGTCTTAAGAGAGCTCTGCCTGGACATAATGACTTCCTTTAACTCTCTTTTCAGACTTAGAGGAAATGAAAGACTTAGAGGAAGTGACTTCTTTCATATAGACTTCTCCTTCCCCATAAAGAAGTGTTCAAGTTAGGGATAGGCTCTTTTTTACTTGAGGTTGTAAAGTTACCCAATGGGATTCATTCAAACCTAAAGGCTAAGAGGGCTTATAAAAAAAGCCTGTGCCACAAATAGTTCATCTTAAGGGTCCAAACAGAAGGCAGATTGACTTTATTTAAACTATTTGAGCATTGTCATTGGTGGAGTGAAAGTAAAATAAAATTGGGTTAAAGTAAGAAAGAGAGACTGTGTGGTGTAACGTAGAGCTCCTATAGAAGATTATGGGTCAGGATGAGCAGGATAAAAACACCCTTGGAGGTCAGGCTTGTCCAGGAAGAAGGGAAAAGTCATGCATGAATGATTAACTGTCCTAACTGAGAGAACTAGACTTTATAGACATACACAGGCGCCAAGGATCCAAGTGCAACCAATTATGACTGGTAATAATCAGATACATACAGATTAGAGATGCATGCACCAACATCTCAGT
>NW_008351958.1:7620524-7653710 GCF_000622305.1 Nannospalax galili | reverse complement strand
TGTACTCTTGCTCTGGAGTGTGTTACTGAATATGTTAAATCTGTAGTGAAATGCTTCTTCTAATCATGTAGTTATTAAAATTTTTTTAAAAACTAAAAAAAATAATTATTCAAAGCATAAAAATAAACACTTATATCACACTCTCTCTTCCCAAGGCTCAGAGGTCATCACAGAAGGGGGGAAGAAAAACTGTAAGAGCCAGAGGTGGAAGACAGCTACAAAGAAATAGTGTTTTCCAGACAACAGGGCACTTGCACATATGAACCCACAGCACCTGTAACAGCATGCCCAAACTGTATTTTAATAGTGAAATGGAGATCTTTTTTAAAGTTTAAAACCTCATTTAATTTTATGTTTTTTAGGGTTTATATTGAGCACAATATTGTATAACTGTATTAATTCAACTGTAAACCTAAAAATTTACAACCAATTTTGAAAGAGATGCATTTTAGCTCTGGAAATTGTTATTGACTATATCAATACTGTTGTAATGAAATGCTTCTTCTAAGTATGTGGTTATTAAATAAATAATTCTTTTAAAAAAGGCTCAAAAGAAGGGTGAGCAGAAGCTCCCAGAATTGCTTCTCCTGGAAGGACCCAGATCTGGAGCTAGAAAACCAGGGACAAAATGCCCTAAAGCTGCAATGACTGACCTCCTTAGGGCTTGAGTCACTGTGAACTAGGCATTTATAAAAGTTAATGTATAACAGAAGAGGCCATAGCAGTATGCTTTCTTTGTAAATACACGTGTTTAAAAGCTGTCATTATTATAAATTGTATTGTCCTTTTGCTTAAGTAAAATGCCTGAGAGATATTTTAGCAATAGAAAACACAAGAAGATAGGACTTCATAACAACTGGTAATGTACTATTCAAAATCTTAGAATTTTACATGAGTCTATTTAATATTTCCATTAATGGTCTCAAGGGAAGAATTTAATCTTATTTTTCAGGTAAAGAAACTGAGAGACAGTGATTTAATCAATTTGTCATAGGATATTTCAATAGCAAAAGAGGGAGCAAAAATTCAGGTTCCTGTACTCTGCCTCAGAATCTGCATTATGATGGACTGTCTGCATCTACCACAGCGCAGTGTAGGTTGAGAAGCTTATCCGATAAGGAACTACTTCAGGGGAAGGATGACCCAACGCAGGGGTGGGGTAAGAAGAGTGGGTGAATGCATTTGCTTGGAATCTGTGTGCTTCTGGCACACTCAGAGTTCATTATAATCCTGTTTCCTGCAGAGCAGTGAGATGGTTAATGTTAACTGCCAATTGGATTTGATTGAGAAGGGCCCTGGAGATTAGCATAGCACAACCTTGAGTGTCTGTGAGGGTGTTTCCAGAAAGAAATAACTGAGGGGGGAAGTCCTGTCTTGGAAGTAGGTAGCCCCATGCTGGAATCCTGAGTGGAATAAAAGGGGGGAAAGGAGAAAGCCCAGAGCATGGCAGTCTCTCTGCATCCTGGTCACCATGGTGTGAGCTGACTTGTTCCTTGCCATGATGGAGTGAGGGCTCTGAAACTGTGAGACAAAGTACATTGCCCCCCTATCCTGTTACGTTGTTTTCTCAGGTATTTGGTCATAGTAGTGCAAAACAGATGAACAGAAACAGACAGCAGATCAAGGCAGAATCTGGATAAATATGTTCAAAAAGAAAAGGTGAAATTTCACACAAGAAGGGGAAACATTTTGATGATATAAAAATATGGGGAAAAATTTAAGTGTTTTTAACTGTAATACTCCTCTAAAGTAAATGAGGGATTTAAATATACACAGACACAGACATAGACACAGACAGACAGAGAGAGAGAAAGAGAGAGAGAGAGAGATTGCCCAAAAATATTATGACAGAAGAAGAAAAGCTTAAATACCTCACATGAAAGTTTCTGAATTATTCAAGGCATAAAGAGACAAAGGGTTACAGAAAAAACAAACAAACAAACAAACAAAAAATGGGCTTTTGGAAGCAGCTCATGGAAACAGTGTGCATTTGAGTCAGTGCTGAGAGCATGAATTTATTCAGCATTCTGCTACAGGCAATTCACTCTTGGTAGAACAAAGCAAATGAAATCTGGGGTGCAGAATCTATAGGTCTTACAGTGAGAAATGATAGACTATAAAAGTAGAATGGAACAGCAATTAGGCAAAAGTCCCAGACAATTCAGCACCAAGGTCCTCAAGTAGAGAAGTCCAAAGGTAACACAAAATGAGGTTTTCTAAATACAATGAATGGGAGAAACAGGTGACACAAGGTTTGTGAAATATCTAGGCTTTGCATCAAGGCAGTGATATTGAAAATGCTACTTGCTGAGAAAGGAGACTCTCTACAGATATGTTTTCTTCTCAACATGATAAATGTCTGCATCTAACTCTCAGTGGGAGAATTCTCTCAGTTGATTTCATGTGCACAAGTCCAAAATTCCACATTGATTATAGACTAATTGACAACTAAATCACTGAATATTGAGCTTCTGGTGGTTGCTGTCATAAGGCTGTAGATCATTGCAATGATATTTTATAATATTCTCCTTACCCCCAGTTTTATGTGATGTGGTTTCAGTTATCTCTGGTCAAGTATGGTCAACCATTAAATGGAAAATTCCATAAAGAATTTGCAAGTTTATATAACTATATTGGTTTAATGGCTCTATTTTCTTATTAGTTATAGCTGCTAATCTCCTACTATGTCTGGTTTAGGCAGTGGGATTCACTACAGGTAAATATGTATAAAAATACAGGTGCATACAGGGTGGCTATTCTCTGCAGTTTCAGGTAGCCACTTAGGGTTCTAGACTGTATACTGTAGGATAAGGTCAAGGACTGTATTGGTTTCCAAGAAAAATGTTTTTGTTGCATGATGGACTCTGAAGTCTGGAAATCTGTTTGTGTTTCAAGTTTCTATGAGCACAGGGCTAGCACCAGGGTCATCTTTAAGCCCTGAGGTTTGTCCAAGGAAATGCACACTCAGAGCAAAAGGAGGCACAGAAGTCATGGAAAGCGACACACTCAAAGCAATAGTGGTGTCCTCCATGGCTTGCAGGCTTTAATTATGGGAGTGCCTGGCTGCACCTTCCACAATTGTTTGTGATCAACATTTCAAGATTTCTTGAAAGAGGTGCTATTGTCTCAGCACCCTCCATTGGCATAAAAATAACTCAACTTCTGAGTCCTAAAAATTGTGCTCTCATGGAAAGCTGTCCAACTGCAAGTTGCAAAGAATCTTCCAAGCAGACTTGGGAATCAGATGACCTGGTTTGGGCTAAGAAAGAATATAATAAGAAAATTTAGTGAGAGAAATAAGTTTTGGAATTTCAAGCATTATGGTTAAGTCTAGACATTTGATATAATCATATCCAGGTATTTGGACACATTCTTAATCGTCATTTGTACTCTACACAGCCCCTGGTGATCTGCATTCAGTGCAACATGGCTGGACATCTTTGAACAATGGAGATTGTTCCAGAATGTTCCTTTTGTGGGCATGATCTTTAGAGGTAACTTAATTAATAGTCTGGTCCAAACCAATGCAATTTTCTGGGTATTAAAGTATAGCAACCCCCATAAATAGATCTTTCCTAATAAGCTATCTTTTGCTTGTTCCAGTGGATTTGTTACACCTCAGTTGACCAAATAAATCTTAAGCCTGGAAAGCTAAGTTAGAGAAGGTGGCAATATGTCAAATGCTATTCTCTGATAGAAGAGACTATGCAGAGTTTAATTCAGAGACTTTGTACATCTGTGGCTTCCCATTTTGATTAGAGAACTTCCAATAGAATAATATGCCAGGCCCTTGTTCAATATCTACCTTCTCCCTAGACATCTCTTACCTTTTCCTTTTGGGAAAGAGTGTGTGGTACCTGCATCATGATACCTGCAGCAAAGCCCCTGAGTTCTTTCCCTTTGGGGTATGGGGGCCTACAGTCTGTCTAGTAGTGCTGTCAAGTGGTATGTGGTGTACCAGGGCAATGCTAACCCAGTGAGACCTCAGGTGCTTTTTCTACATGCAGCTGGGTAAGGTATACCCCTCACACTTCCGGTGTGATGTCATAGGACACCCATGGTGACCATCCATCTAAGCTAGTTCTTCAATATAGATTTGTCAACAGCGGAAGTAATAATTTTTTCTCCAAGTTTTATTTTGAATTAAGTAAGGTACGTATTATCATAAGAGGTCATTCTCCTCATGTGTTGCAGACTTCAAACTTTTCTGTAGTCGTAATAAAATTCTGCTTTGTTTTGTGGGTACTGACTAGACTGTGTTCTTCAAACTATTTTGACTAGAAATCATAGTAAGAATTGTGTTTACATTCTGTCCTATGACACATATAGAATAAAATTTTTCCATAAATTCATTTTTATTAAGTATAGTCTCTCTGATGTTTTCTATTCTACTTAATGTTTAAGAAACGACAATCATGCTCCCTAAATGAATCCCCTGACCTAGTAAGAAATCGTGTCACAGTTGAAAATGCTACATTAGCACACAATATATTCATATACTAGAAAGGAACAGACTTTGTGCACTTCTAGATAGAGATATTTTATAAGAGAAATATCAATTCAATTTTCCCCAAATATTGTAATGGTTTGCTTGACTTTCCAAAAAGAACAAACATTATATGAAACTGAGATGAGTCTTCACATGCAGTTGATGACAGTCATGAACTGAGTAATTGATGTACTTGTTGCATTCTTAGGATATCCACGACACTAGCATTTACATACATGGTAAATGATGCTCAAGAGTTGCAGATCCCCTGTACCTGGTGGTGCAGGCCTGTAATCCTAGCTACTCAGGAGGCTGAAGTAGGAGAATCAAAAGTTCAAGGCCGTCCTGGGCTACAGAGTAAGTTACAAAGCCAGCCTGAGCAACTTAATAAGACTGTGATTCAAGATAAAAAGTGAAAAAATATTGAGGGGAGATGGATCTCTGTAGTATGTGCTGCTTGGCTCCTCACTTCTGTCTTGTCCTGTGTTCACTTCCAGTAATTAAAAAGAAAAGCTACAGATCGGCAGTCAAATTGGCATCTCTTTTCAGTTGGATTTTGTACTTCTTGACATTTAGAAACACGAATTAGTCTCTGTCTCTGTCTGTCTCTCTCTCTCCATATACATACATATAGATAGATAGATAGATAGATAGATAGATAGATAGATAGATAGATAGATATAGATATGCCTTCCAAGATAATATAGTCTAGTTGTAAAAAATACTAAACTGTGGTTATGAAGAACTTTTGTCATATATCCAAGAGCCACATGCTTTCATAGAGTTGGAGCTGCAGTTCTTAGAGTAGTGCTGAAGCAGGAAAGAATCAAGTGTGATTAGTCAATGAAAATGCCTGAGATAGAGAAATTCTGAATTGATTTCTGAAAAGCTAACAGATGCTTAGGCTAGGGATTCTGTTGAAGCTTTACTTGCTGTATATCAGCATATTACCTATTTGAGAAAGACAATTTCAATGCAAAAAACAAACAGCAATAACAACAACAAAAAACAAACCAAAAAAAAAAAAACCAGAAAATAGGACAATTTTTCCCAGATGTGAACTTTGAACCAATTATAATTTTGGTCCAAAGAGAACCAAACTGAAGTTTAGTAGACATAGTGACACAACATCACTAATCTTTATAGATCATGGAGAAAATAAAGAGTTTTGTTGTTGTTTTTTAATTTGCAGGGATGATCTAGAAAACAGTGGCATTGATGGACTTTAATGAATTACTGATGTGATTGGTTAGTGAGAAGTAGGGGACAGTAACCTAAACCATAAAGGTATTATGTCCCTAACTCATCCTAAGAATTTCAAGAAAGCAGAGGTAATAGTTCATTCATAGTTAAGGTCTTTTCCCGGGTCTTAACAGTGAATTTTCCTAAGGTCTGGGGTAAAGAGTAGATACTTAGAAATCTCTGATGGAAGAATAAATGTACATATTATAGAACAAACATATTCCAAACTATTTTACAATAAAAGCAGTTATTCTTTACTAGTACTTAGATGTGTTCAATGATGTGTGTCTATAACATATTGCTCATGAAGCTCTACTAAATAGCAGTTATCTCCACATCACAGATAAGGCTTGGAGCCTTCTCAATAACATGGCTGATAAGTGGGACCAGAACCAGCTTCTGCCCCTGTGCTCCCTTATCCCAAGCTTTCAGACTTCAGAGAGTTGCAAATTCTCCCTTGTTCAGCCTCACATTCAGGATGTCCAGCTCTGATCTCAAAGGTCTGATAGAAAATCTGAGCTGCGGAGATGACCTTGTTGATCACATTAAGCTGTCATAGTGAGGGCAGCTTTCTCATTTTGTCATAAAGGAGGAAAATGAATAGTGTTGACTGCTACTAAAATTATGATGAGGAGTTGCTTAAAATATGTTTCAAAAACATAGATGCCTTATTGAAAGTATAGTAACTTTGTAAGATTTCAGTAAGTATGCATTCAGAGGCTGTAGAAATTGGGTCATATTTTTTTCTGTTTTGTTTTCTCTTTTCTAGAATACTTTGAAAGACTTTATAGTCTTGTCCTTTCTTAGGTTCACTTCCCCATGCTTTCCTGATAAGAGGTTGCTATTATCTTTCCAGAATACAAGATATTCATCCCTCAAAAAAGTGTCTTAGTCCAGCTTTTCAAAGCATTAAGAAAGCATACTAAATTACTCTTCTTTTAACCATTTGCCAGATTTTTCTCTTACCCTCCCAAACAAAAGTAATGTATCTTAAATCCTAACAGATTCACAGGCTTAAACTCTGTGACTAATATTGGGCAGACTTACACAGGATTTATTAGGGATCAATGTGACCGATGGGTTTGGCAGCTGGTACTTCTCCTCCTTTCTTTTAAAGCTGTAAAAATAACATTGTTGTCACTATTACATCATTTTGGTGTCTCTAAATATGTTCATCAGTCTGACCACCATTAAGTGTTTTTATTTTAAAAAAAAAAAGAAAGAAAAAAGAGAGAAAGAAAACAAAGAAAACTTTCTACTTTCTGAAAGGTCAGCTCACATCTGAGTGCTGGCAAGTTACCAAAACACAAATCTTTGTCCCCTGCCCCGCCTCTCACAGCCCAGCTGATTGAACAAATCATATTCAAAATATTTTGGGAGCCTGGTGTTGTACACAGGAACATCAAGTTTCTCCTGCTGACGAATTCTTACTGTTACAAATTAGTGATGCAGAACTTGTCCTAAGTGCTAAAACTGCCAGTACGGATCATACTTGTGTCTTAAAAGACACCATGGCTGAAGGTAATGACAGTGCTAATCCTGATTTATTCCTCCAAATGCCAAACCTGGAAGGAAAGGTCAGAACGGTCAGTGGGTTCCCCTTATGCTGAGCTTGAAAACAAAACAAGAGGAAGCATGGCAAGGGAGGCAGACAGAGGACGGGATGGCTTTAATCTTGCCCTTCTTTACCCAGACGTTCTGCTCACAGCTCATCTGTCACCCCGGATCATGGACACTCTTCCTGGGTGGCTGGTTCTTAGTCCCTGAAATATTTTGTCTATTCCTTCCCATCAGAACCAAGTGTCTATTTAAAAAAAAAAAAAAAAAAAAAAAAAAAAAAAAAAAAAAACACTGCAGTGTTCATGCTCCTAAGACCTCAGGATTATCTTGGCCTGAAAACCATCCCATCTAGGAGGGGCCTCTCCTGTCTCATTCTCTCCTTTCACAAAGTTTTCTCTCTCGTTAATCTTTTACATTCAAAACATTTTTGGCATAGAAGATCTGCATTTAATTAGCACAGACGCTTGGAAGCCTAAGTGTACTGGCCTTACAAGAAGAAGAAGGAAGGAAGAAATGTTTCAAGCCCAAAGATCTGACATTCTAATATGTAGCGGCTTATCCCCATTATCTCTCTGCTATTGAGGGTGGAGGGTAGAAATAACCCTATGTTCATAAACCATTTGGAAGCAACTCCTATCAGGATTAGTGCTCTACTTCATGTGAACAGAGGGGTTATCATGTTCTGACACTGATCCAGTGTTCCGTATCTGAATAGTGAGAGGAACCTTTAAACCCCAGTGTTCCCTGGAATCTGGTAGGCATTTGCTATCTGGCCTCCAACAGACCACTGACTTTGGTGCTCACCAGTAGCTTCAGTGTCAGGTTTCCTCTCCTGTGATTTCACCTTCTTCCTGTTCACCTCCTCCCTATTATCACCAGGACAAGAACTGAACTCTGCGTTCACCCAGCAGTACAAAGGAATCTGTCCATAACCAGTTTCTGTCAGTGTAGCCCAGTTACATTTATAGATATTCAAACTGAAGACAGAGGCAAGATGTTTCCATCTAAAATAGGGGCTGGTGAAAGCAAGGTGTGATGGCCCTGGCCTTTCATCACAGCACTTGGGAGGCAGAGGAAAGTAAGACTGAGGTCAGCCTGATCCACATAGCCAGTTCCAGCACAGCTGGGGCTACAGGGAGACCCCGTCTCAGAAGGACCAAAAATTTTAAAAATAAAAGAAGGGCTGGTGAGATGACTCAGTGGGTAAGGCATTTGTTGCCAAAACTGATGACCTAAAGTCAGTCCCTGAATTCCACATGGTAGAAGGAGAGAATGGGCTCACCCTAGTTGTCCTCCACAGGCTTGCTGTGGCACGTGTACCTCCCCCAACTATATTAAATAAAAGTAATGAAGGATTTTAAAGTTGCACCATTATAACTAATTAATACATTAAAGATTCTCAGCTTACAGGAATATCTTCTCATGGGCTAGGTTTATAGTTCATCAGTAGAGTGCTTGCCTAGCATGCATGAAGCTCTAGGCTTGATCCTCAGTACCAGAAGAAAAAGAAAGAATATCTTCTACAGTTCCAAAACCTAGGAGACTGAGGAAGGAAAATTGTCATGAGTTCTAGGCCACATTGGGCAACAGAATGAAATATATATTCAATAATGATTGACGTAACATCAAATGGGCCTGCCCACCTGCCTACTTTCCACTCTCCTGCTCAGGTTGGATCATGACCACTCTTCTGTATGTTACCATGAGAAACATGAAAAAAATGGACATTTGCTTCCCAGGGTGTTAGAAAAAATGTTCCACAGACAATATTTCTAGCAATAATGACTATGAAGGTATCAGTTCAATTTTTTAAGTATACTATAGCTCAGCAATTTACAGGGGCTGCATTAGTCCCTACCTTCCAACATGAGAGCTAGAAACAAGGATGCTCCGTGATGCAGTTGTCCTGCACATACTAACCGAGAGGCACTTGTGTCATTAGAACCAGACACACAGATCATTTCCGTCACCCTTCTTAAAAGTGCTTTCTTTGGAAACAACAGTTATAAGGATTTGACTGCATTTAGTAGCTACTCTGTTTATTTTTCTAAGGGAGAGGAGTTTCTACTTTCCTTTGTCATCTCTTTGGTGACTATTTCGTGGCAATCAATGTGCAAGATTCTTCACTTAAATATTTTTGTAGAGGGTCCACTGAACATTTAAAGATTGTCCTTTGGCTTCTTTTCCAGTTCTTTTCTCTTACATTTAGAATTCTGTATATCTTCCCATGTATTCTGTGAGAAAGTCACTGTAAGGATGTAGAAAACAGACACATTTCATGTTAAGTTCACACATACATCCAAATGGCTCTACACTTAGCCCTGATCAAACCCCACATATGCTCCATGTATTCTTGAAGGTTAAGGACTCTTTCATTCATACTTAATTCCTTGTCTCTGGCCATGACTTCTGGTGATCTGGCTACAACAGAAGGACTTAATTCTGCCCTGAAATACTTAGAACTGATGATGCTCCTCATGTGACTGCTCCCATGTGAATGTGCACACATTCTTGAGTCTGCATTCATGAGTGCACATGAATGCACAGGACAGTGTGTTGAAGAATGAAAACTCAGATCACTAAAGGAGCCCCTGGAAAGAGAGTCATACCAAGAATGGGTCTGGAGCACTGGTATCTAGGAATCTTGAGGCAAAGTGTAAAAGGAGGATCAGCAGGACTTACTAACGGGTCTCTTTGACTCCAGTCTTTGTCCTCCTTCAATTCTCCTCTGCACTCAAGTTGCCAGAAAATAGAAATCTGATCATGATAATCCTTTACTTAAAAGTCTTTAATAGCTCTCTGCTAACCCACAGGATAAAGTCCAGACTCTTTAGCATGATATATAAAGCCCTTCATTATCTGGTTCCGGCCTTCATGGTCAGCTTTATCTCTGTCCACTCCCCATCCACCAAGAAGCATACAGCTTTTCTGTATTTCTGGGATGTGCTAGAAACCTGGGTCTTTCTTTTATTAACTACCAAGATGCTAAGAAGAATTCTGTAGACTGCAGGAAGCTTTAAGAACTTTAAATTTCTAACTTTGTTTCTTTAAACTCTCTTGCAAATCTGAACTTGGCTATTGATAAGATCAGGTGACAGAATTATGTTGCTGTTGGATGCTGTGTGAAAGCACATCTATTCAGATTCACTTACCAGAACTTCTTACAGCCATTAACTGCTCCCTAAAAGTTGCAAGTGCACTTGCATTTAGTAGGTTAACATTTATTTTTACTTTGTTGTGTTCTGTTCAGCTCCCAGTACAGTAAATCACCTAAACATTGCATCTCTTCGAGCGTTATTCTGTGTATGTTTTAATACATGCTTAGAAAATTACCTTGCAACTCATCTGGGGTGTCATGAAAATTGCAAAATGGGTTTAAAATTGAACATATTTTTGAGGTGCCCTAGTTAATGTAGCTATGTAAGTCTTAGCTCTGGAATTAGGACAGGGATATCTGCCTGCTGTTCAGTCACTGAGCTTCTGCACAGAATACCTCGAGCTTGCATTTCCCCTCATTAACTGGGACTAGGGTGTGGTAAGAGAGTGAGTCTGTAAACTTCTCAAGGAAAAACTCTGTTCCCCTTCTGTTTTCTTCACTGTGCGGCCATTCCAAGACCATTATCTTTCTGCTGATTTCATTATGGGTGAGGTCACCCTTGCACACTTTTCATCACCACATTCAGTGATCATTCTTCAATACAGCTTTCTTTTTTTAATTTGTTTTTTATTGAATTTTTGTGTATTTCATACAGAATATCTCAATCAATCTTAATCATCTGTATACCCCTGTTCAGTCTTTCATTTGTGTTAAGGTCTATTTTTATACCACTAAAAAAGATAGTTTGGTTTCTCCTTGAAACACTGCCTTCTTTTAGTTTCTTACTGTCCTTGCACAGTTGACAGGACCTTTCTTCATCTAGCTATTTAAATGTAGGTGCTCCCCAAGGCTGAGCTGAGCCTACTGCTCATCTCATTTTCATATTGTGATTCAATCTCTTATGGTTTCATCTTCCATCCAAGCTTTTAGAACACCCAAATCTTCATCTCAAGCTTGGGCCTTCATTCAGATCATGAACTAAATTTCTGCACCTGACTCCATTGGAATTCCTATTGGCAATTCTACCCTAACAAGTTCGGAGTAAGCTTCCTCATCTTTCCCTTCAAACTGACTTTTTCCAGTAACCTGTATCTAAATTGACACTGCCAATCTGGAAGTTATTTTTTACTCCTCCCTTCTAAATGCCCCACATGTGATAATTTTTTACATCATGATAATCTCAAGTCTGTCTTTCTTCATGCCTATTACATTGCTCAGTTTATGATGAATATCATCAAGGATTCCTACATACCTTGGCAAATTTCTTAAGTAAAAGAATGAATGTGTGTGAAATTATTTCCTACCAAGCTGTACAACTCTGAAATTCACTTTGTTCCTAAATACAGTTAAGAAGGCTTTATCTTATAACAGTGACGTTTTACAGTGTTTCTGAAGTTGATCAGTTATTCTGCCTTTAGACAACAAATAAAGCACGTTAGCCTTCTAGACATAAAACTATCATAAAAGCCATATTTAGAGAAGTCATACTTGAGAAACATTTATCTATTTATTTATTTGAGGCATAGTGTCCTTATACAGCCCAAGCTAATCTCAAACACAGAGCTTCCTGTCTCTGACTTCTGAGACCTAAGATTACAAGCATGTACCACCATATCTGGTGAGAAGGTTTAGTAAGTGATATACTTTTCATACATTCCAAATTGATTTCATTACTGTATCAATTTATAAACTGCAAAATTATGTATTACATCCCTTCAGCTTGCCTATCAATATCCTGTCTTCATTAAACTGTGTCTTAATATTATGCCCTTCTCTCTCAACAGGTAAATGTTTGCTAAGTACAATAACAAAATGACAAATAGATATGGCCATAGAGTTGAATTATGCAATGAATATCAAGCCCAGCGTCAGAGTCTCACCTCAGATATTTCTTTCAACATATCATGCTAGGGAAACTATGCTGTTCCTAATGATCCATTCCTTGCTAAGGGAAGAAAACCCTGGAAACAAACTTGATGCAAGAAAATGTCAATTATTCTGCTTTCCTGGCTGGAAGATCCGTGTCCTCCCAATTCAGTTTTTCTCTATGTATTATTTCTATTGTGAAATGGTTTAGGTAAACAGTTGGTGAGAAAACATTGTACATTCCATACTTTAAAAAATTATGACCAGGATAATATTCTAATGTCATCTTTTTGTGGCTACCTGAGTAAAGCAGAAATAATTATGTAAACTGTCCACATTGTTCACAAGAATCGAGACTAGAAAGCTGCCCTTTTTAATGTAATATTTCTTGGAAAGTTTCATACATGAATACAATGTATTTTTAATATTTTTACCCTTCACAACCCAACTTCCCCAACTCTTTGTCTAATGTTTTTTTTCAATCTGTAGAAATTCAATTATGTGCTTTACATTTTCTGTGGAACACAGGTAGTACACTGGGAGTGTAGAAGAGTTATAGAAAAATGATGGAAAACCACTTGGTGCATGGAATGGGAAAGCTCAAACATCAGGGCCTGGGTTCCCAGGACCACATGTGGAGTCAAGATCTTAGCTAAACATCAAGGGAAGTGTGAAGTCCATTCTTGAGAATCAGTCCTGCCAAGACTAGCAATTACAGATGATAGAACCCTTCTCATCCCTTCATAAGTCTAACACATAGGCAAACTCACTGCCATAAAACAATTTGGGACCTTGGGGTAGGGGTTATGGGTGATGAAACCACTCAGAGAAGGCTGAAACTGCTGCCTCCATCCTCCAATCTGCTCCACCACTGGAGGAATGTGAAACCATGATTCACTTTTGGGGACCACAACTCCAGCTCACAGAGAAGACTGCTCCAGGTTTATAGGAGGGAATCACAGCTTCAGCTCAGAGAAAGGAACCACACAGCTCCAGCTTACAGGAGGGGACCACAGCTCCATGTCATAGGAGGATACCCCAGCTCCAGCTCACAGGAAGAGACCACACCTCCAAGTTTACTGGAGGGGAACTACAGCTCAAGCCCACAGGAGGGAAACACAACTCCATTACATGGGAGGGGGACTACAGCTTCAGCTTATGGGAGACAACCACAGTTCCAGGTTTCAAAGGAAGGGATACAGCTTCAGGTTTACAGCAGGTGACCGTATTTCCAGGCTCGAAGGAAGGGTTATAATTTCAATTATGTTGGTTCCTACTATTTTCCTGTCTCTAGTGCTTTGTCCGCATGATTATACTTGTGTTTAAGACAGAACATTTTGGTTTCTGTGCAGCAAATAGAGGCAACAATTAGTTGCTGGCTTGAATTTCTCACTAGAGGGACATCATTATTAAACAATAACAAAACCAACTACATTTTTGCTTAAGGAGACAGATGGGTTGAATATTTACTATTTACTCTTTCATGATCGAGGATTTGCTTGTATTTCTTTGGTGTCTGTTATTTTCACATCTTCTTTTATGTCAGGTGAGAAAAGTGATGAGAACTCTAACTAGAATCATGGGCTTGTTATTGTTTTATTCTCTCTCTTTTTTTAATGTGTTTAAGTTGGTTGGTATTTTTCATTTTGTTATTATTTATTTTGTTTTATTTTTTTTTTTGATTTTTCATTTTTGAGCCTCAGGGTATAGCTCAGGCTGGTGTCAACCTCCTCCTCCTCCAGCCTTAGATTCACAAACGCTGGGATTACAGATGTGCACCACCAGGTCCAGGCTAGTTTCATGTTTCTGAAGGATTCCCTTTCTGAATGCTTCAGGAATATACCTCTCCATAACTCTTTTACAATTTTAATCAGACCAAGTCTTGGTAAGACATTTGCCTAGTGATTTTTCTTGGTTGTATGGGATAGAAACCTCAAAACACAGGTTGCCTGTTCATATTACATTTGTTGTAGGGCATTCAGTTCCTCCCCTCTCCCCCAAACAGTTTCCATTTTTATCATTATCTGCATCTACCACCAGGTGTAGGGAGGATAATGAGATCTACCTCCAGTGCTCCAGCCGCCATCCTCTCCACTGTTGTCCAGGGCTGCTGCCTGACCCTGGACTTGGGCTGCAGCCCTGTCCATATGCTTGTAGCCACCATAGTCCAGGCAGGGCCACTCATTGGTGAGTAGTACCACAGCTTCATTAATGTTGTTCTTGGCCAGACACAGGCCCTTGCGAATAGGGGCTGAGTCCCAAGAGAAGTCCATGCACAGCCACAGTGTACTATGCGGTTCCTCCTCTGAGTCCATGGCTCGGCCCAGCCCTGGGAGCCGCCATGTTGGGAAGTCTGCTCCTGCATTGCTGTAGTTCCAGCTTAGGGCTGCAAGGGTGGGACAGATTTCTGTGCAGCTGGTATAGAGACCAGTGAGGGAGCCCCCCAACCTAAAAGCTGCTTTTTTTGTCTTCAAAAAACATTTCTTTAGTTTAAACTCTTTAATATGCTATTATAATTACAAAAGTTATATTTATTATGCAAAATTTAAATAGTTAAAATATCAAAACTTTAAGAAGAATCACATATGCCCTCATACCAGGCAATAATTTTGTGTCTACTTTTATAATTTCGTACATCTAAAATGCATATACATTTATGCTCCTAATAAATAAAATCATTGGAACTTACATAACTGTTCATACCTCTTAAATGCTTTCAAATCTTAAATATATTTGGCTATTGTTATTTTCAAGATTAAACGATTCCTTATTGTGTGTGTGTGTGTATATATATATATATATATTTTTTTTTTTTTTTTTTTGTCTTTGAGACAGGGTCTCTCTGTAGCCCCAGCTGGGGCCTGGGACTCACTATGTAGACCAGGCTGGCCTCCATCTTACAGAGGTTCACCTGTCACCATGCCTATCATATAATTTTTAACCAGTTCTTTTTTACTACATTGGATAAAAAGTAAGTTGTTCAGAAGACTGAACTCTTAAAAGATAGAACACTTCTTCAACCTTTAAGAAGAGAAAATAATAATATATGAATCAGAAAGACAGAAGTCCAGAAAGATCATCTGAACATAACACTGAATTATTCCTACTAGGGCAATGATATCACAACAAATAAATTCTTTGTGTGAAAGGACTAAATCTCCAACAGAAAAACTATGCAGTTGTAAATAAATATCTTCCCAGCAATAAAAGGCCTCCATTGGCATTTCGCTCATTAAAATGAATGATGGCTCTGTTTAAAGTACATCACCATACTTTCTAATGATGCTAAATAAAGACAAGATGAGGATCACATAAATCTGATTCAAAGTGACCTTCAGTATAAGGAAGCTCCTAGTGGGAACTAATCTTCAAACCAGGAACATTTGATAAATCTGGAAAGTGCATTCCCCATTAGAGGCAGGTACAGAGGAGCTCCTTTCTAAACCAGTTATAGTTGGCACTCAGCAGGTAGAACAAATATTTGGTTTTATGGCCCATTACTTCTGCACAATCATGTCTCCACAGCCTTTCCTGCCTCTGATAACCTTACCAGAAGAATTTTAAGACATTTGTTCCTGGTGAAACAGGGATTCTGAAAGTGGAAATCCTGGCCTTGGTAGTAGTCTCTGTCTCTCCCTCTCTCTTGAACATAAAAAAAAAAAAAAAGTAATAGGGTCCCATCTTTTAACGGTCTGACAATTTATTTCCTGTTGAGATGAAAAACAGGGGAAAGAAAAAACATCCTACTGAGAGACATCATAAATCATTACCTTACTCTGACAAATGTAAGTCCTTGCTTTAATCAGTCCTATAATTTCTCACATTGCCAGATTGGAGAAAACAAAATCAGACCAAAAACTCTTTATTTCCAGAGTTTAAGTATATCTTAAGCAAATTTTATGCTTAGAACTACTGTCCTTTTGCATTGGCTTTGGAGCACTAGTATCAATGTCCTCTAGAAGTTAGCTTTGTAACATCTACATACTCAAGGGCATGTGTACAATTGCACCATGTACATTATATTTTTATACTAGGTAATGGGAGATATTTCAATACAAAATTCATTATATAGTTTCAAAAGAGAGTTTGTGATTTGTACATCTAATGCCATTTTAGAGCTCAGATATAAAGTTAAAACTTTATCCAAATTTTGTTCAAAAGTTTTTCTTAGAGTAAACTTTGAGAAAATTTCCTTCTTCATAAAGTTTTTGGTCTTTTAATGGTTCCAAAACTCACTGATAGTGAACCCAAAGTATGATACCTCCTTTCCAGCTTCTGAATCTAGACTCATTGTGTCTGGGATGACATTGTTGTTAAAATTCTAGGAGATGCTAATCATACTCATGCAGACCAAAGAATTTGTCTTCAAACAGGTATAGTCCACAGAAGGAAGAAAGGAGGGACAGAGCTAGGCATGCCTCATGTGGTGACTTGAATGAGAAATATTTCTCATGGACCTCAGCTATTTGAACCCTTGGTCCCCTGTTGGTGGCACTGTTTGGGGTTGTTAAGGAGGTTCAGCTTTGCTGGAGGAGGTATGCCACTGGGGACCAGCTTTGCATTCTCAGCCTCTCCCCATTTTACCTTACTCTCTACTTCCTCTGTGCGGTTGAGATGTGATCTCTCTGCTTCCTGCCCCTGCCACCATGCCTGCCACTTCCTGCCATGCCTCCCTGCCATGATGGACTCTTAACACTCTGGAACTGTAAATCATAGTACAATTCCTTCTTTAAGTTACCTTGGTCATGGCATGCTATCACAGCAACAGAAATCAGATCCCCCAGTCTATGTTCCTCCATCTTTCAGGTGGAGGAAGTGAGAGGGGCATGGGATGTGTGTCTGGACTGTTTCATTAATAAGGCCTTGCCATGGAGAAGGACACAATAGAGAGAAAAAGAGGCTACTCTTCAGTCCCTCCCTTGTGAAAATTATTTGTTATTAAACATTTTAAATCTACTATATTCAACAAAAAATGCAGGGAATTTAAAGCAAAGATGAAAATGTCACCTGGTATAATGGATTCTATAGTCAGTTAAGAACAGATTAAGTATTTGAAAGCAGGACTTTGGCATTTTAGGTTTCCATTTTTACAAGCATGTAGGGAAAGTTCATTGTTAAAACAATTGTTAATATAAAATATATTCATATTATGTTTGCATTTGTGTGGAATGACAGAGAGTGGAAAGCTCCCCTTTTATAGTAAGAATTCTAAAGATGTTTGTGTTAGGAATTAAAAATATCTGAAATAGTATTAAAGGGAAGGTTCTGAAAAGTCTTTTGCCAATTGTAGAGAGTGGAGTTGTTATGATCTGATGTAAAAATTATGCTATGTGTAATGATACTGAGACTGGAGGATGAGATACTAGAGGAATTTCAGAGGCCAAAAAACTCAGTCTTATACTAATATGAGGCTGCCCACCCCCAGGGGACCACAGGGTTGGTTTTCAGGGAAGCCACCCAGGCAGAGACTCTGAACTACAGTCCTGTGAAGTGGGAAGCTTCTGAGATGGGCAGCTGTATAGAGCACAGCCCAGGTGAGAAAAGCAGAGGTTTATTAATTAACTTCCATGAGTCTGTCCCTTTGGAAGGAAATCTGAAGAAGTTTTTATAGAAGATAAAACAAGTGTATTAATCATTTTTAAAGAGAGCATCAGCTTTACTAAATCGACTTTACAAAAGAAATCTAACATAAGTTTGAAACTCTTCACACCCAGAAGACACCTGTTCTCTCCTCTATATTGAGAATGGAGATCAGGCTCTTTGAATCCTTCTTCCCTAGATGAGTGATTATCTATACTCCTTGGAGCACTGCCCAAAGAATGATCTGACATGTTCTGTATCATTGTTTCCTTTCATTCATTCATTCAGTCATCAGTCAGTCACTTTTCATGATCAATCAGATATAACTGAGTTCTGTTTCTGAATCTGCTACTTAATAAATGTGTTAACTTGGGCCAATATCTTGCTTTCTCTGGGAACAATGGTCTCACTGTTCTGTGATAAAGTTCATACAAAACAGAGAAATTTGGAGCACCAGGGGCATCCATGTAGATGGACTATGTTCACAAACATTAACCATGCTATTAAGTCTTGCAGATTCAAAGACTATTAATAAATTGTTCCTCCTCCAAGGACAGCAAATAGCAAGTGACAAATCATAATCTTATGTAAAGGAATTTCAGATGGAAGCTATATTTATATTGCTTGCTTGAGATTATCAGCCTGCCTAATGACTGCTTAAATCTGAACTATGACTCACCACCATTCTACAGAAAATACTCAATATCTACTTTGTAAATGATGTGTGAATGAATGAATGAGTGAATGACTGTTTATTGAACCAATGGATTACAGAGAGATGCACATACTACTGTGGATGCACTGATGGAGGATTCATTAATATTCCAGGACAAGTGGGAGTAAACACGGATTTATGTTTGTAAGAGGGGTTTAAGGAACAATGCCATCTATTGTTAAGGGTTTGGACTGATGGGGCAGGAAGATTTCTGAAACTGTTCTTCAAGCCTATATAGAAGAGTTAACGTTGTACAGTCAGAGCAGGAGATCTGATTTGAAGAGATGATGAGTTCAAATGTTGAATGGTAAGACTAATGGCTAGAACAAGCACAAGCAAAGGCACAAAGATGGGGAAAGGAAAACATGAATATCTGAAACATGAAGAGCTGATGTACATTCAGATATTTTTATTTCATCCTGTAACCAGCGGGAGCCATTGAAAGTTTCTAAGGATGAGAGGCACAGCTTAGGGTTTGACAGTGTTTTGTGCATAGTTTCTGACTTGCACTGTGGAGCTTTGATCCCACAAACTCCATATCATAAATGAAAATATTGCCTTTCATGTTGACTCTGTAAGTCCTGCTCTGGGCATTCATACATAAAGTGGTTGCTGTTGCTGTGTTTTATTTTATTTTGTAACATCTAATATCATTGGCTTTGAAGAAAGCATCTTGTCTTTCAAGTTTCTTTGTAAGGTTAGTTCTGTGGTTGCCTGACAAAGTGCCATTTTTAAAGAAAGTTTAGAGCTTATTTCTTAACTTCATGGATAAATCAAAAAGAAGAGTGATCATAATTTTGAATTGCAGTTCATCAAGAAAAGATTCTTCAGTGAGTCAAGGTTTAGGTACTGAATATAATACAATGAATCTACCTTATATGTGATATCAAATGGAAAAAAAATATGTATCTGGTAAGAAAATCCAATTTAAAGACTTCAGAGATCTGATATCTCCTTAAAATAGTGCTGTCTACAATGCACATCTAAGTGAGGAAATATTTACTTGCCTCATGAATCTTGGCCATAGGAAGGGTGATGGCAAGCACTGAAATATAATTTAGGACTGCAGAAAAGGAAAATTGATTAAAATAGTTGAAAGTTAGGATGTTTCATGTGGAGATCAATGGATAGAATATGAAACACAAAATCAGGGCACAGGGCTTTAGACTAATGCTCATGTTTGAAAACAGGCATACAATATTACTTGCAGAATTTTAGAAGTAAAACCTGATACTGTGTTTGATACATATCCTTCCTGTATCTGTATTTATAGGACATGAGAGTTCAAGCTATTTATTGTAGGAATATCTACCTTTAAGCTTTTTAAATAAGATTCAAACCAATCCCAATTTCTTTCTTGGGTCATAAAAAGAACATCAAACAATGAAAAAGAATCCTACTATATTTAAAATCTGTTGCCCACATCTGATGTCTCTTATAAAGCAGCCAGCTAGATACCTCACCCTGCCATGCATGTGGAATTTCTGTGTATTGTGAATCATATTCTCTAACTATCTCTGTGCCCTGGCCTTAGAGGATGCCACTATGCTGGAGGGAATGCAGGGTTCTGGGTATCTGACATGAAGTGGACAAGTCTGAATATGAAAAGAAATGTACTTGGGTGCCTAGATGATGCTCAGGTTCTTCCCCCAAGGTCTTCAGGTATTTTGAGAGCACAAAGTTAAGAGCAAGAGAGAAACCTCTTAAGGAAGTCTTCTTAAATTTTAATTCAGTATTCTTTCTTAGCTCATTAGGCCCTCTAAATCCATTTGTAATATAAATTTTAAAAAACTGAAGGAATTTTTCATTTTCTTAATATTTTACCTTATTCTCTATCTTCTGTATCTCATCTCTTCATTTGGAGGACAATAGGACTATAAAATTATCACTAGAGAAAACAGGGAGGTCTGCATATACATATGTGTGTGTGCGTGTGCGTGTGGGGGGTGGGGGTGGGGGTGCAAAGAGGAAATTTTAATCTAAAAAAATCTACATTTGACAATATTTGCCCTATTCAATGGGTACATTACTTTATAACAATATTTAAGAAATTTGCCAGGTGTTGTGGTGCATGGCTGTATTCATAGTATTCTATAAGCTGAGGCAGGAGGATCACTACAAGTTCAAAGTTAACCGGGTCCATATTTGGGGTTTCAGGTGAGACAGGGCCACATAGAGAGATCTTGTCTTTAAAAGAAAATCCAAGAAAATTGAGGACATTCCTGATATCTATAAACATTTGTCACGATAACAATATTTTTCACAAAGTAAAATTATCCAAAAGACTTCCAATTTCATTCACTCTTTGATTAAAATACATAGCCACAAATCTCTAACAATTAAGAGACAGAATGCTTTAGAAGCCCTGAGCTGAATTGCATGGTGGGTATGCAGTGGAGTGGACATTTTTCCTTCACTTGGATACGGACTTCTGTCCCCTGGAGCGAGGGGTCATTCTTAAGAGTAAAGAATTTCAGATGACTGAATATATGGTAGACTTCATCAGCTAGTTTCTCCAGAAAAAAGCAGAACTAAGATTATAGAAAGACATATAAAGAGATTCATTATGCAGAATTGGTGCAACTGGAGACTGAGATGGAGGAATCCCATGATCCACCATTTACAAGCTGGAACCAAGGGAGGCTCGTGAGACAATTCTGGCGAAGGCTGAAAGTCTCAATCAGGGTAGGTCAATAGTGTAAGTTCCCTTGGAAGTCTGAACCACCAATGCTGATATCTGAAGGCAGGAATACACTGATAAGAGACAGCAAATCTGCCCTTCTTCCTTTCATTCTGAGTAGACTGAATGGTGTACACTTACACTGATGATGGAGACTTGGGTCAATATACTGATGCATATGTTAATTCCTTCTTAGAAAGAACCTTGCAGGCATATCCAGATACAATGATTTACCAGTTATACTAGGAGTCCATAACCTATTCCAGTCAGCATGTAAAATTATCACAAAAAGCAATGATATAAATATTCAACAACATAATTGGTTAAGTAATGGTACACTTTTTAAGTAGTGATACTTTGTTACCAATAAACATCAATATGTGAAAATAAATGGCACAATATAATCGTGGTGTTTCAGTCGTGTTATAATGAACTGTGCAATAGCAGTCCAACATAATAATATGTATCTGTGCTCTGGTTACAGCTTCATGATTAAAGGTCTGAGTTCTCCTGTCAAGCCTCCTGAGCATGATTGACTTTGACCACTGAGGCTAGAGACATTCTGTTATAGTTTGTTCCTCCATTACTGTAACAAAACACTCTGACCAATACCAACTTGGGGAGGAAAGGGTTTAGTTGGCTTACACCTCACAGGTCACCGTTCATCAGTGAGCCCAAGGTAGGATCTCAGGGAAGGAACCTGGAGGCAGGAGCTGAAGCCATTGAGGAACACTGCCTACTGGCTTGTTCTCCTGACCCTTGCTCAGCCTGCTTTCTTATACAACATAGGCCCATCTGACCAGGGGTGGCACCACCCACAGTGTGCTGGGCCCTCCCACACCACTCATCAATCAAGAAGATGTCCCACAGACATGGCTACAGGCCAGTCCAATGGAGGCAATTCCCCAATTGAGGCTCCCTCGATCCAGGTGTGTCAAGTTTACACTAAAGCTGTCCAGCACACATTGGAAAGCTGGATTAATATCTCAATTAATATTAATATTCTTCAGTAGGAAGTGGAGAAAAGTAAAAGTACAGGAAATTGTCAGAGCTAAGTGGTTTAATCATTGTGAAGTACTCAGAATATCAGAAGTACTCAGTAAAGGTCAGTTATTATTCCATTATTACTAAAATTCTATGTAGGTTATATGATTATATCTAAGAAATAGAAGCATAAAATTAGTAATTATCTTTTCTTCATGTGTTTCTGTGTTTCAATTTTTTCAGCAATAAACTTGCACTTATTTTAAAGTTACACACACAGGCACACACACACATACCCCAATGTACAATATGCATTATTTTTAAAGACATAAACTTTGAGGTTGGTTCCTAGCAAAGTATTTTACCTCCTTTGGCCTCAGTGTTCTGCTAGACAAAACAGGGCTTCTTACAAATTACTTCATAGGATGGCTGTCAAGGCAGGTGTGTATTGGTAGCTATCTTTTAGTTATGATAAACTTCATCAGTTTTTATGTTCTATACACTAAGATAAATGATTTAAGTACATTTCCTGTGCAATCTTCATTAAAAGGGAAGAAACACACAAAATAGCCACTCTTATTTTCAAAAAAAAGATTGAAATATTACAGAAATATTTCAAAAATAGCACATTGTCAAACACAGTCTGCCTTGAGAGATAGGCCTGGACATAGTGTTATTTTCATTAAGATGGTTTTCTGTGTTTGCCCTTTGTTAGGCACTGGGAAATATCAAAATAATATCTCTTTGACTTTGTATTTAATATCAAAGTAATAAAATATAATTTACAAACACAAATAATTTTCATATTTTTTTTCTTATCAGTGCAAGTTGCAAAAATGTGCTCTTTCTGTAAATCAAACACACTCTGAATTTGAAGTTGCCCCAATCTTTCCTAGCCATCATGGGGTGGTAGCTCTCTACTTGCCTTCACTGACTAATAAGACTTCACCCTGAAGTTCACAGTTCAGCTGTTTGTCCCTCACGTGGAACATGAAATGTGTCTAAGAGGTAAGTACTTTTTTTTGAATAGACAATTTCTCTAGACATGAATTTGCCTCCCTGAAATACAAAGCTGCTAAATTACCATCATTTGACTTACTGAATGCCATATTTAACACCATAAAATTCTATATAGTTTTGCTTCTTTTTTTAAAGAAATTTAAGCCCCTAAGTCTAATTAACGTTACCTGTATGGACATAGGTGTGGAACCAAACACTGGGGAATAAACAATTTAGCAGATTTCAGATCCCTTAGGAAGAGTGACTCTCTACACCAGAAGCCATCAACTGTGTGGCCCTTGAGCTAGAGTTACGACCTTGGAAACCCCTTCACCATTCATGCTGCTGTTATACCTGAGCTGATTTTTCTACAGATTTCATCTGTGGTTAGCCACCGATGTTGTGAGTTTATGGCTACAATAGGCATGTCCTTCCAGAAGGCAGTACTCCTCCCCAGCCTCCAGCTCTTGCATTCCTTCTGGACCCTCTTCCAAGATGTTCCTTGAACCTTGGGGTGGAAGAATTTGATATAGATGTCCCATCTACAGCTCAGTGCTCACAGTCACTTTGTCTTAACAGTTATATCTCTTCATTAACCACTGTCACTTTAATAAGAAGCTTCCTTGACCAAAGTTGAAAGCAGCCAAAATCTAAGGGAATAAATCCAAACATTTAGAAGCCAATTTGACAACATGATCATTAATCAAAACAACTACAATAGGTTCCTTACTAGAGACTATGAATCATCTAGTCCTGTGTTGTTGTTTTTAACCAAATTTTCATTTCTAGGTATGAATTCCTTCCTCTGGAGCAAGCCTCAAATCGAATCAGAAAGAAGTTGACTAATACCATAACAGTCGTGCCACTGTTGCACCCATGGATACATCTTGCCTGACAGGCTGATATTGTAAGGGCTGGGTAAGACCATTGATGCCTTTTCTCCCCAGAAGCCTGCATAGCACGTTTCAGTACTATGAAAGCTTCCAAGTAGGGAGTGAATTTTCTGGCCAATTTGAGATGGATTTCTCTGTATCCTAAAATCAAAGTATATGGTGTCTTCAACAATAGAGTTTTAGCAAGTAGTTATGGCAGGAAACCATAAGCGATGACAATAGCCTGTATTATTTTGATGCCAGTGGGGTCTCCCTAACCAATAGCTCATAGGGAAATAACCTATAGTTTTGTTTCTGATCAAAGGACTCCACAGCAGATGAAGGGGTAATGGGCTACAGCCATGGAATTCATTGATCCTTTTGTGTATCCTATCACTTTGATGTAGTGTCTTGATAGACTGGTGCATGGTTAAGTCATTTTGGGTTTCTCACACCTCTTAAGTCACAGCCAGAGAAGGGAATTGTTCTATTAGCTGGAGTGATTGACCCTGGTTATGTAGTTTTGGACTGTCCTCACACAGTGGGTCCAAGGAATGTCAAGTCAGAACATATAAGGTCTCTTGGGGTATGTCTTAATTTTCTCATGTCACGTGATCAAATCTATGGGCAATGTCAACAGTCCAATTCAAGTAAACTACTTATATTAGTTATGTTTTCTGTCCCTATGATAAAACACCATGCCAAAGGCAACTTAATAAAAGGAAGAGTTCATTGGGCTCAAGGTTCCAGGGGGGTAAGAGCCCATTATGGTGGGACAGGCATGCTAGGAGGTGGCAAGAGGCAGTTGGAGCAGAATTCTGAGTTCTCAAATCTTTAAGCAGCCAAAGGAAGCAGAGAGAGAGAGAGAGAGAAGCTGGAAGCAGACAAGGCTAAAGCTAACACCAGCGATGTGCTTCATCACCAGCAATGTGCTTCGGCTAGCAAGGCTAAAGTCCCAAAACAGAATCACCAACTGGGACAAAATGTTCAAATACTTGGAGCCTATGGGGTGACATCCTCATTTGAAGAATGAATCCCACTACTGATAGCTAAAAGCCTTCAGAAATGAGTTCAGTCATCTGATAACAGCAAACAACAATGACCAGCTGAGGTGACTGCTCAAATCAAAGGAGATGTGGAATGTATAAAGGATAGGGACGTTATACATGTAAGCACAAACACATGACCAGTTGCAAACTGATGACTGTGGTCATTGTGAAGATTTCTTATTTATTATGAATATATTAGTGTGTCTGCACACACATACACACACATATATACACACACATACACATGTACATAAATCAGATGTCTTTGTTTTCCTCCTTCTTATCCCATTATCAAATAATAAAATGCATTAATGTTAGTTCATTTATATCACAGTTTTAAAGTCACAGAATATAAGGAAAAGAATAAACCCTTTTTTCTTCTGGAAAAAGGATTAGAGTATAATTAATTTAGGTTACATACAGGATAGAACACTGCCCTATGCTACGTATGTATTTGGAGATTAAGATGGCTTAAAGTGGTGTGGTGGGTAACAGAGTGAAAGATGGGGGAACTGTAATGGTTAATAATATGCACCAAAATGGCATGGTTATAATGACAGGTTACTTATTTAAATAGGCATCTAAGTGCTGTAAGGCAGGATTTCGAAGTGTGATTAATTCACATAATCAGTTGACTTTAATTAAACAATATTGCTCTGATAATCTGGGTAGGGCTTCATTTAATCAACTACACAAACAAAAACCAAGTTTTCATTTGAAGAAATCCTGGGTCCAGGATGCAGCATTAATTCTTATCTGAGTTCCAGACTTAATAGTCTGACAATTGCATAACCTATGTATATGTATCATATATACATATATTTGGTCCTCTCTCTCTATAGATACATACAATATAAATAATATGAATATATATTTGATGTGAATATATGTATATGTGTACATGATCTCCTATTGTTTCTTTGACTGATACAGTAGGATATCTTCTTCTATATTTAAGGAGTTGCTACTTCTGCTCTTCAAATTCCTGATGCCTCCAATGCTAGAATTTGTATCCAATAAAGAAGCTTCTTTTACTCTTCAAAGAGCAAGTTTTGTAATGACCTTCAGTCATCCTGTATAGGATAAGTATCTAGGTACTGGTTTTAGGTCTCTGTAAATTTCATAGGAAACTTTCCATATGTAATGGAGACATTATATATCCATTTGAAAGATGCAACAGGTTATTATCTTTATGGTCAATAGCATCTTCACAAATGCCAATATAATGCAAGCTAAGTTCTGGCTACTGATCTAGGTCCAGGGCCTAAAGAATGTCGTTTAGGCTGAGAGGCTGGAGAGATGACAGGGGTTAAGAACACTGAGGAGGACCCAGGTTCGATTCCCAACACCCACATGGCAGCTAACAACCATCTCTAACTCTAGTTCCAGGGGATCTGATGCCCTCTCTGACTTCCACAGGCACTGCAGGACACACTTACATACATACAACCAATACACACATGCATAAAATAAAAACAATATATAAACTTTTTTTTAGAAAAGAATGTATTCCAGTCTGAAAGGGAAAAACGGGCTTCTACAACATGGTGCTATATTGGTAAACAATAGAGAACTTACTGTCTTTTTTTTTTAATGTGTATGAGTGTATTGCCTGCATGTATGTAAGTGTGTCTGTGTTGTGCAATGCCCCCAGAGGTCATAAGAAGGTGTCAAATCCCCTGGAACTGGAGTTAGGACAGTTGTTAGCTGCCATGTGGTTCCTGGGAATCGAAACTGGGTCCTCTGCAAGAGCAAACAGTGCTCTTCTAGAGAACTGGTTTGGTTCCTGGCACCCACATGGTAGATAATAAATATCTTGTAGCTACAGTTCCAAGAGACCTGACACCTTTTTCTGGCCTCTGCAGATATGACATGCACATGGTACACTTACATACATGCAGGCAAAACATACACGCAAAATAAAAATTGTTTTTTTAAAAAAGAGCATAACAAACTTGAAGGACAGTGACACATATAGGAAGTTCAACTCAGGAAGGAAAATAAAAGTCAAGTGTATGAGCTGCATTTATGCTTCTGAGATGCAGAAAAGCACAATGAAGCTAATAGAAGACTAATCCAGTAGTGTTGATCATATCTGGGGAACAGATATCTTGTTCTATGAAGCATCTTATGAAATATAGTTTCTTTTATGTCTGAAACTACCTTATAGATAACCAGCTCATTACACAGAGAACAGTAAATGTTGCTTTGTAAAAGGCACCTTTGTTATTGGGAAGAAGTTTCTTTTTTGACTTGTGTTTCACTAAAAAATCTTTGAAGTTCATATTATATTCCACATATTGCTCCCATTATCACAAAATCTAGCTAGTAGTCCTAATGTATTTATGTATCAGCCCCAAATAATAAGGGTAATGTGCAAGGCCACATGATAACCTCCTATCAGTTACTAGGGGCAGATGGAAGTCATTAGCCTAAGTTACTGGGTTTCCTATATCATATGATACAGTAGATTTTCTCTGGTCTTTATTAGGAGTAGATTTCTTTAATTTACATTGCTTGAGAAATTGTATTAAAAAGATTATATTTATGTATCTAGAAAAGGTCTTATAAAATACAAAGACTAACTGCAAGGTTAATGAGAAAATTTCCAGTGGCTCAGAAAGGCCACATAGTATCACAAAGAAAAGACTTAAAGGAAGTCAAGTTTATTCCAAAAGACTACATCTGATTTATTGTGTCTTCTTGGAGAAGTCACTTAACTTACCATCATATCTTTCCCCAGCTGTGAAAATATTCAAACCTAGTATCTCAATGGAGTGTTGTTAAAATTCTTACTAAACATAGACCAGAGTTTTCTTACATCTGGGGAATAACTTATGGCATAGGTTCATAAAACTCATCAAATATTAAAATGACCGTGATGGTAGCATTGTGTGTAACATCTCGTCTCCTTTCTTAGATTAGTAAAAGTGAGATAAAAAATTAGATCATGCTGCTCTTTTGAAGAATGTTCATTGTTAAACCAACTTCAAGATTTTTCTATGGAAAAACAAAATAAGAAGCAGGCCTCCTATATCAGTTTCATGGATCAGATCTCCATTCACAGAGGAACTTTCACAGAAACACTAGAGGTTTTATTAATACATGTTTAGGATGTGTGATACTAACAACTTAAAAAAGAAGTAGTAGTGCTATTTATACTATTTCCAAAGACTCCCAGAATTAAAGTGCAGTATGTAATTCCTGCAGTAGGTGTTACCTTTGGCATTCAATGTACAAAAGTGCTGAAATTGTGAAGTGTTATGTAAGTGTTGACTATGGGTAGCAATGTACTCCAAGGGAGACTGTAAAAGGCATGATTGGAGGTATTTTTCACTTTCTTTTTATTTTTTCTTGTAAACAGAAGTTTTTTTACTTTTCCCTCACAATTATTTCTTTGCTTTACAATTAATAGATAGCTTTCTAAATACGATTAACATAAGTTGTGTATGTGTGCTGAGTGAATATAAATTCAAAATTATGGAGCTGGAGATGTGGCTCAGTGGGTGCTTGGTTAAAATGTAGGAAGCACTGGGTTCAATCTCCAGCACTGCATAAACCTGGAGTGGTGGTTCACACCTGTGACCCTAGCACTCTGGGAGGTGGAGACAAGAGGATCAGAAGTTCAAGGTCACCCTCGTCTACCTTGTGGGCGAAGGCCAGTCTGGGCTATAGGAGACAGGCTGTCTCAAAAAAGGGAAAAACCAAAAATCCAAAAATTAAGACTTACATAAATCGTGAATGAGCATTGAGGGTATCAGACCAAATGAAAGAAACAAGACACCAAATACTATGTGTGATGACATTTACATGAAGTATCCAGAATACATAAATCCACATTTTCAGAAAGTAGACAGTGGTTACCAGGAGCTGGGAAAAGTGAAATGGAGAGTGACTCTCAGCAGGTGTGGGGTTTCTTTGTAGGGCAAAGAAAAAATGCTAGAACTAGGTAACAGTGATATTAACACATTTTGTGAATATACTAAAAACCAATGAACTGTACACTCTGAAAGAGCCAATTTCATGGCATCTGAATTATATCTCAATAAAAAACACCACACACAGAGGGAAGTGGATATAAAAACATTTATTTAATTTTAGGTCTTTTAAATCTGGCAGTGTTGAGGTAATGTATTTTCCATATTTTAAACATGATAATGATTTAATTTTCCTTTAATGCAGCATAAATTATGTTATCATCCTAACCTCTGGTGAGGAACTGATGTCCTTTAGAAATAACACTGTCGTGACTGAAACTTTCAGGTAAAAATTGCACTTGCCTTGTCCAGTCTGATAGTCTGCCATTTTGCTGATTTAAAACCAGAGGGCCTGTTCTTCGGTCTCCTCTCCTGTGTACTGTTCCTTGTGCTGCAGAATACATACCAGATGGATATAGTCTGGAGTCCATGTGTACAACCTGGGCTAGGACAGAAACTACTACAGAGTCACCAAATCCAATGGAACAACCTGGTCCAGTCAGAAGCTGAAATCCATGCAGTAGTTAAATAGGGAATTTTGTTATAAAAACTACAAAAATATGAAAGAGTGCCGGGGTTCGAACCAGCGACCCCCGGGAGAGTGATGATTGGGGATGAATAAGCACGCCATTCGCCAGCCCACGCCGCCCCCAGTACCAGGGACACTCAGACGCAACGGGGAGTCTAGTCAAGCAGGGACTCATTTATTACAGGTATTACAGAGCTTATAAAGGCACCTAGAAATCCCCCCATTCCCCCCCGAGGGTGTATCTTAAGGATGGTCACGCGTTAATCATGTATTCCTCAGCAGTGTGGAGGTATTCTTCAGACTTTCAAAGCAAGCCAGGTGGTGCCCCCAGTAACTTCCTTTTGGACCTATGCAAGGTGGGGCCTTTAGGTCCCCACAAAAGAGAATAACTATAAAGATGCAAAGGAAGCAAAGTCACACACACCTATAATCTGAACACTTAGGAGGCTGAGGCAGATGGATTATGAAGTTAAGGCCAGGTAAACTATTTAACATGACCCTGTCTCATAAAGAAGAAAGAGAGAGAGAGAGAAAGAAAAAGGAGAGAAGCAGTGTATGTGTGTGTGTGTGCGAGAGAGGGAGAGAGAGAGAGAGAGAGAGAGAGAGAGAGAGAGATAAAGGGATCATGAGCTAAAGAACATCTTAGATCTAAGAGAAAGTGTTTAGAGAAGGGCAACATTTGATCCCTAAGCCTGCCTTTGAGAAATCAACAGACTCATCAGTCAAGTGTTTGCAGCCAGGGGGGTGACAAAGTCAGTTGAATTTTCCAAATTGGAGCTGGTTCACAGTCATGGGCAGGAGCTGACCCTCAGGGTACAGGTGAGCTGATGTGGGGTTCAGAAAGCATTGAAAATTGCTATTAGTATGAAGCCAGACATGCTCTACCAACACTACAAAGACGATGGGATCACTCAACTGTCCTCTGCTAGGACTGCAAGGTCATTATGGGGCTGTATATTCTAGAGAAGCAGGTAATACTCAACACTGATAGAGGTTACCATATACAAGTACCAAGGAGTTGTGACAGAGAACAGAATCATCATATCCAATCAGTAAGAGATACTTCCTCCTACCTGCAATGTCCTTCCAGTCACACTGCCAACAAAGCATCATACTGAGCTTCTTGTGCTTAAACAAATACTTACAGTGTTAAATTATTGAAGAGGAGGTACCCAAGTATCCATGAGGAGCTAAGATGGAGCAAGCTATTCACTGCCAAGCTCGGGTTCTTTTTCTTCCTAAGTATGCAGCTTGACTGTATTTTTCAGCTCCCTTTGGCCTTAGGAGTGACTAACATACACTGTGGCCAATGAAGTAAAGGCAGAAGTGATATGATAAGTTTAGACACTTTACCCAACCCATTTTGCCTGTTTCCACAATACCTCTCCCCCACACAAAAAGAGTTGGAAACAGAGGATCCTATGTCTCTATGAGATAGCAGATCCTCTATGTGAAAATGCTCTATACCCTTGAGTTACCTTTAAGGAGACACCCTAGGATTGATCAGGACCAATCAGGATTGATCAGGACTGATCAGGACTGATCCATTGGTTGGATCAATATCTGTTGATCAGGAACAATGATGCCAAGGCTGCTACATGAGTTAAAAATTTAACTGTATGGTGGTTTGCCACTGGAATGCTCCAGTTTCTCCGAATGGTTGTCTTTTTCTAACTGTCCTGCAAACCAGTATCTTGAAATTGACTTCCACCCCAAGCATTACATAAAATATATGACATTCATTCAGCAGTCAGACAGTGGGCAACAAGGAACAAGAAATTGGTGGATGTCAAGCTGGTCTCTTGTGTTAAGCAGCAGCAAATATCTGTGAAAATGAGCCAGCAATAACCTAGAAGGCAGGTATATATGACAAGTTCATGTTTCTAGCAGCGTGCTTGAGAAGGAAGTGTTAGAAGGTATTGTCTTGGTGGCTGACTTCAGCAAAGTACTGCAAGAAAAACTGAGCTCAGAAAAGATCAGCTTGCAAATGTCAATGAAAGTGTGGAGAATAAGTTCAGAAATTTTGTGCTTCATGGGTTTAGAAAACCTGACTGTTCCAAGGCCTTAAACAGTAAAGCATAAGGCAGTAGTAGCTTTGGAAGACAAGGTCCTATGAATTCTTGTATTACCACCTATGTAAGATTATGTGAAGGTAGCTATTAATTCAGAGAAGAGAGAAGAGACAGTAGAGAGGGGGAAGAACCAGGCACAAGGCTGAAAAGCCAAGGAATAAGACATGTTTGGATACTATATGTAGAAAGACCTTCCATATGACCAGATACAATGATCTGATCACAAGCAAATAATAGGAAAGTCTATTGAGAAACACTCACTTCTTCCAGGACTACTATTTGTCCAAGAAGATTTAGAATTGTGTGGGGCAGTGACTCCTTTGTCTCCTGTTCTTCCTCTAGTAATAGGTCATGGTCACTGTTCTATTCAATGTGTCTCCTCTACATGTTGGGTACTATGCCAGGGTGCATGTGATACTGGTTCACTGGGATCCACATCCATTTCTCAAAAATTCTGGACTTCTAATTGAATGCAGGAACACGATATGGCTCACTGAAGGGAGGGGAAGCTTTGTAAACGTGAGAGCAAGAACATAAAGGATGTTGGAGGACCACAAGGAAGGTGTTAGAGCCAAACTCCTCCTCCTCCTCCTCCTCCTCTTTTTTTCTTCTTCTTCTTCTTCTTCTTCTTCTTCTTTTTCTTCTTCTTCTTCTGCAGAGTGACCCTGGAAACATGTCACCTTGGTGCATTTTTGCTAAAGACTATTGGTGGAAAAGCTGTAGTTGCTGGAAGCTTGGCTTCCATGTCTTTGCCTTCTTAGTAGCTGAAAGCAATGGACACTGGTGATAGTGAAATCATAAGATAAAAGGATTCTTCCAGTCAAGATCTGGGAAGCAATTAACTGAGAATCCCTGGCTGGGGAGCCCGCAGAACAAGTGGACCAGTGCAAGGTCTCTCTTTGTAGTTACATAGCCCACTGAAATTCTGTGGCTGCCACAACAGTCACACTTCCCAGGCCAGTGCTTGGGTTTGTTATAGTCAGGACATGGTTCTTTTCTCAAAAGGCTGTTGAGGATTTAATTGAAAAGTAAGAAGATGTAGAATCTAGTGATGAAGAAGAGTTGAGAACCAAGGAGAGGATTAGGGATTAAGGGGTAAAAAGCAGGAAAGAATAAACCAGGTAAGGGATGACCATGGGATGATCTATGGCAAACTGCTGCTACCTGAGCCGGCTTTTGAGTGTTAAAGCAGCCTTCACAAGTCACACCCACCTTTGCAGGAACAGGATGTGATTCCTATCATGTCCCATTAGGGGAAGAGTATTTTCTGTGTGTGAGGGTAGGACCACAAGGAAGACATTAGAACCAAACTTTGTTTCCTCCTTTGCTTGTGCAAATCTGTCAGCTTGGAGCGGCCTGCTTATTAAAATGCCAACTCAACTCCCATTCACTCCAATTCAACATTGTAAGAAAGAATACTACTCATGACCAGGACAAAAGGCAAGTCACAGTCACCAAGAGGAAAACATTTCCAT
>NW_008351958.1:7618572-7620433 GCF_000622305.1 Nannospalax galili | reverse complement strand
ATATATATATATATACACATATTTTTTTTGACAAAGTCTCCTTAGTCCCAGCCTGCTTGGAAGTCACAATGTGGACCAGGCTGGCATCCATCTCACAGAAACCCACCTGCCTCTGCCTCCCAAGGGCTGGGATTAAAGACAAGCACCAACCAAGCCGAGAGTTGTGTGATTTTAAGATTAAATACCTAGAATTCAACAACAGAAATTCTTTCCCTGGAAGTCTCCGAATTCCTATTTTGATTAACAGTATTTTTAAATCAATCCATGAGAAAAATGTTCCAGCATAATCTCCCTGATTTTGAAATATCTATGAATATGTGAATGTGAATACATCTTAATGAGCATGTGTTCACTTGTACATAAGTGTGTGTGCACGTGTGTACGTGCACATGGAGGAACCTCAGCTATCACTGCTCAGGCACCATGTATCTTTTTTTTTTTCAGACAGGATCTGTCACTGACCCAGGCTTGCTGAGTAGTCCAGGCCAGCTAGCCAGCAAACCCCAAACAATATCTGTTTCTGCCTCCTCAGTGCTGGGATCACAAGTGTGTGCCACCATTCTAGACCTTTTTATATTAGCTCTTGGGGGGATCAAACACAAGTCTTTTTGCTTTCAGGACAAGTACTTACCAACTGAACCACCTTCCCAGCCCCGTAGTATCTACTTTGTAAGGGGAAACTTTGCTCTACCTATTGCAGCAACTTCTAAACCCAGAACATTTTCTACCAATCCTGTTCACAGTGTGTTATTCAGACATAAACCCAGATTTCCTCTGCCACCCCTAAAGGAGAGACCTTTAGCTCTCCCCCTGCCCAGCATATATCGCCATACAGCAAACAGCAGCATCACCATGGTGGGGAGCAATTCATTTTCATGTTCACCTCATGAAGAGATGCCTGCAGTATGCCTGCTGCTGAGTGCAAAGTGCAGATTAGGGAGAGCATCCCCTACACCCTGGGTGCCTTAGCTTATTCTCCATTAGGCTGCTTTACCAGAGGGGTGGTCCTGGGACTATAGGAGATTTGCTCTCCAGGGTTTCTGTTACCCGGAGCCATTTTCAGAAGGGTGCCAGCCCAGCACAGCTCTATTTCTTGGATCTTCCAGCATGTGTCTCTCTGACATCTGCTGCCCATGTCCCCTCTCCCTCTTCAACCCAGCCACAGTATCAGAAACTGAATGTTAAAAGAATTGAATCGACAGTCTTAATTTCTTAGCTATGAATTGAGTAAACTATTATTTAAAAGACTAACCTTAGAGCAGAATTTTCATGTAGAATATTAATTTGGGGAGTGTTGTGACCCAATTCCTCCTTTCTTTTGGTTAAGAAGGAACATTATAACTGCCAAGAACACAGATTCTTGATGAACCTACAGACAGAGGCTCCATGGGAGCCTTTTGAGATGTGCCGTAAACTCTTTCGAGAAAAATTGATTAATATGCATGAAGAATTTAAAACAAAAAGGTGCATAGTCCTTGATTACCTCCCAGAACTTGAAGGTAAGACCCTATTGCTGGACACAAGAGATAATTCTGACACAGGACTTGGAGCAATAGAGCTGGAAGTGATCTCGAAGCCACCTCCCTGAAGGCTTGCTCTCAGGGTTTTGGCGAGCACTATGAAGCTGCTAAGGGAGACCAGCAATTGAAGGTTCAACCCCAGCTTTGAAGTCTAATAACTACAACAATGACTACACAGCAAACTATATTGGTGCAGTAGTGGCACTTTCATCTTGGGGGTAATCAACAGCTGCCTAATTGGACTTAAAGCCCACTCAGTGGGAGAGAACTTATGTGTGCTACTGTAAACCTAGACAAATACACATGACTGGAGAAATTTAAAGAATTTATGGATTTGTATG
>NW_008351958.1:7616927-7618533 GCF_000622305.1 Nannospalax galili | reverse complement strand
AGAGAGAGAGAGAGAGAGAGAGAGAGAGAGAGAGAGAGAGAGAACTGAGGGGTAGTGTTTATAGTAAGGAGTGAGGGTTAGAGAGGAAACAGGAAGGCATTAACAATGGACATAACATTAGATGCCTTCCTTGCCAAATATCTGTCCGGTATTCTGTCCCACATTATCCCACACTACTCAGGGCTTGGAAATGATAATTACATCAAGATCAAATCTGAGCCCTGCTTGGGGAGTGGGAGGCATCAGTGGATCAGAAACAGGCTCTGCAATGTCCTGACCAGTGTTCTAATACTGAGTTTATGACTCCTTCGTAGTGTGATTGATCATGTCTCCTCACATCTCTGTGACTCTCTCTCTCCATTCATATATTGGAAGCAGTAGGAAAGCCAATTTGGTAGGCTTCTTGGGATGATTAAATTAATATGAGTTAATGATTCATGTAAAGCATTAGAACAATGGTGAATGGTGGTCACTGTATGCCTGCAGAGCTATTCAAGGTAATGATGGTTGTTTCTAACAGTGGCACAAGTATTGGAGGTTCCCAACCCCTGGGAATTTACACATGTTCTTCAAAACCCTAGAAAACCATATTGTGGCTAGATAATATGTTTAATTTATTAACCAATATTTTTCTTTCTAATTCCTATTTCTCTTGTCAATGTCACAATTCATCCCCCATCAAACCTTTACTGTTTGATAGGCTCTAGTTCAGAGATTCCCAAAAGCAAGATGAACAGAGGAAAAGGGAATCACCATCCTGGCTTTTCTGAATCAATTGATTAGGTTTTGAGGGAAAAAAAAAATGAACAAGACTCAGGACACAGAAAATCTTGACTAGAATATAAATCTCCAGGGCCTGGAAAAAGTTAAGGCCATACGGAGCTAGGCAGTGAGGAGCAGGTAAAAAGAAATTGAGTGTGTGCATATATGTCGTAGATTCTTACCAATAGAACTCTGTTTTCCTCCAAACCAATATCTAAGGGAAGCACACTCCCAGGTTGAACTGAGAGCTTGAAACCAGGGATGTGGTTAGGTCTAAGGTACACATAAAGTTCTTCACTCTCCCCAGGGACAGCAGTCATAGGAGGCAGACTATCCTAGGAGACCAGAAAGACAGCTTGCTCGGACCAAGGAGGAAGGGTCAGAGATAATAGCTTTCTCAGCAGATGCTATGAAAAAGGAGCACCAAGGATGAAGACTTTTCTCCCCTTAGCATGCAGTACGTAAGTCCACTTCAACTTAGGCAGAACCACAGGGATGGAAGGAAAAATGTAAGCATGTAAGAAGGCCATTTTTAGGGGTGTGACCTGGGCAGTCACATAGGTCTTTGCGCTTAGAGGAGTCAACCACTAAAACTAGGGGTTTTTGTACTTTTCTATCACTGTTTTGAAATCCTTCTTGTTTTTAATACAAGGAGTTCACATGTTCATTTTTTCCCTGGGCCTTGAAAATTATGTGAGCGTGACATCTGCTAACTTTCCTCAATTCCAACAAAAAGAGGAATTCAAACAGAACTTAAGTTGGATACAAAACAATTTAAGTTGTGTGTATCTGCATGTTGATGGCTGTGCCAATGCAACTAAGGCAAGAATAAGTGGAGAAGGGG
>NW_008351958.1:7546927-7609427 GCF_000622305.1 Nannospalax galili | reverse complement strand
ACCGATGTTACTTTGTTCTTGAACTAGGGGAGCTCACCAAATGGGCAGGGCAAGGAGTGTGCTGGGGGCTCCAAGATCTGACAGGAGAATTAATCTGGAGAGAGTAAATAAAGTGCAATTAACAATGCATAGCTGCACAGGGAGTGGTCTCAAGATTTACTAGAATCACCTTGTAATTACTGGGCATAGTCTTACCTCCAGGCTAAATATGACACATGGATGTTACAAAATGAGATAAACATACACAGGAAGCTGCACATTCTTGTTTATAGCCCAAAATAAACTAATTAGTTTCTTCATTGGTATTTACCCAGTCATAAAAATTCTTCCTAGGCTTCATGTTCAATCATATGCATGGACTCCATAGCCAGGGACTCAATCAACCATAGATCAAAAATATGTTTCAGTTGCATCTATACTGAACATATATAGATTTCTTTTGTCTTGTCACTATTCCCTAAACAGTATAGTGTCACAACTATATGTTTAGTATTTACATTGCATTATTGACTGCAGGTAATGCAGAGGTAATTTAAAATATAAATGGGGATTACATAGATGAACACAAATACCGTGGATATATGAGGGCACTGGGCATCTGTGGACTTTGATAAGTGTGGATGTCCTGGTATAACTGAACACCATTCTCTCTTGACCCTTACCACAATCATATTCTTTCACTAAATCTCACTTACTACTGGAAGCTTCCATGCCAAAATTGTCTCTGACTTCATCTGGATCAGTTACTACAGTTGTGATCCTGCCCATCTCTAAGGAATTTCCATTATGTTAGAAAACAGTGTCCCAGCATCCTCAGTGGTTCAGAGGAATAGATACATAAGTTCTATTTTTTTATAAATAAGATGCCAAATACCTCACATCACTAGCACTCAATAATAAGAAGGGTCAGAGGAGACTAGCTGCCACTCTGGTCACATGAAAGCCATTCAGATGTTTAAGATAGTTTTAAAATATTGAAAATTTCTGATACCAAGGGTACACACTCTAATGAAGACTGGCTCACATATTCAAAGTGAGTTTAGAATGAAAATGGTTTATGCTTTGCAGGGGTGGGTAGGGAGGAATGAGGAAATCTCTTATTCATTGATCTTTAACCCAATTTGTTATGATAGCCCTAAAGAAAGGTTGAAATAATTGCTCTTGGAGGTAAACACCTTCATTTTCTCTGTTTTTATCTTACCCTGCTTGGTATCTTCATATTCTTCCTACTTGGTTCTCGATGAAATAATTTTTATTTGCAAGAAACAAAAAAACAGAAGGAATGACTAGGCTATTCCAAAAAGTCTCAATTTTATATGCTAAATTAAATCTTTTTCTTCTTGTTTGGAAATTGTACCCAAAGCCTTACACTCGATAGGCTAACACTCAAACACTGAGCTAAATCCTCAGCTCCTACATCCTATTTTTTAATGCTCCTTCCTATTATATTGCTCTGTTTTCATGGTATTTTCAGCTGTTTAGCATTTAACAGTAATTAATTTCGAATTATAGAATTTCAAGCTTGAGTGATTCAGGTAGAGACATGATTCAGGGCAGAAGAGCTGCCTCTGTGTTGTTAGAATGATAACACATTGGCAGCCAGCTTCTTTTCCAAGACATAAAGCAACCTTAGATTGGAGTCTAGTAGTATAAGGGAACACCCTTATATTCAGTCACTGTACCCCCTTCCACCCAGCACAGTCTTCCTTCTCAGTCTGAGGAAACAATGAACTTTCTTACTTCTCTCAGAGCAATTTTAGGGATCTAAGAGACATGAATAATACACCTGTAGTTTTGACAGCAGGATGGATCAATAGCTGTCAACTCCAGGTTTCTCATTAGATGGGGTATGTATTTGCCTACCTAGAGGTCATAATGAAGTCATGGAATATCTTAGAAAACTGTAAGATAGATTTTCAAAGACCATCAAGGATTTTTAGGAATTTAACATCTTGATAAGTAACATCAGTTATTCAATAAAAAGTTTAAGAAAAAAGATACAAGTTAAAAATGGTAAATTTCACACAGTGGGATTGCTACATATTTAAGGTGATATGTCCTTAAAACTTGGTAGTCAAAAATTCAGTATTTCAAATCCCCAAACCACAGAAACAAAGGGAAAACTGCACAGTAATTGTGATACAAAGTCACGGTAGCTCAAAATCAAAACTAACTGGCCGTCAAATTTTCACATCTCATAACCAGTCCTCACACTAACAATATATGCTTTCCTTTCTTTCTGTTGTCAGTTTAATTATTAGAAATTTCATTGAGAAATTTAAAAAAGAAATCCCTGTTGCTGGGCGTGGTGGCACACACCTTTTTAATCCCAGCACCCAGGAGGCAGAGAGGTGGATTTCCCTAAAATGCAGGCCAGCCTGATCTACAATCTACATAGCAAATTCAGGTCAGCTGGGGCCACAGGGAAACACTTTCTCAAAAAAAAACAAAAGAAAAAAAAAACTCTCTGAATAATCTTATTTTATTATCATTTCTTTTTGATGAAATAGCTACATAACTCCTGAAAACAATTCTTTCAAAGGAATATGCCTGCCTCACAAGGAACTTATCCTCACATTTTATTTATCCTCATGCTTGAGACCTTAGCTCTGCCAAAATAAATATATAAGTAAGTAAATAAGTAAACTCCATTTAAGGAAATTGGGAGGCACTGTATTATTTGCAAACACTAATGGAACATTTAAAATCAAATATTGCTTGAAAATTATGAATAATTTAAAAATGGAAAACCAAGTAATTTTTCTATTATTTTGGGCAAAGTTCCAAAGGAAACCAACTCATCAAAGGATAAAGTGAAAATTTAATGTTTTAAAAAATATTTTCCAGGATATTATCACAAGAAGTATGCAATAGTCTATCATCACTTTCCCATTTCACATATGATCAAAACATCAAAAAAACCTACAAAAATGTGAAAAAATTTAAATCAATAATTCACTTTGTTAAAAAAAATGAACAATAATACTGATACTGAAACAAGACTAAGCATACTTGGTAGATTCTGTCCCTGCAAGTTCTTCTAGTTGAGTTAGAAGGTCTATAATTTGAAGATTTCTAAGAGGTAAAGTAAGGAAGCTTTGTGAGCATTAAAAAAAAAGTAAAATAAAGTGAATGTTTACATTTGAAAACTTAGAGGCTGATAAATCTTGGAACTGAAAGTGTATTTTCAGTTAACCTCACTTGGGGACATAGCTTTTGGCCAGTGTTCATTTACCACATAACTCATCCACTGGAGTGTATTTTAACATTTCTTTCAGATCAAAACCTTGAAACCCATCTTCAAGGGATGTGATAGATTTACAATGAATTTAGATCCCCTTAACTAAATCTTTTAAAATGAGTCTAAGATGAAAGCATCATATTTCAAATAACCATATGAATAACAAACAATAACATGACCCCATAGCTAGTCAGGAATAGAGACACACCCACTCATCTGAGAATGGACATCTAGGCTGATTCCAAAACTGAACTACTGTGTCCTTAGGGGAAATATCAGAAGTACAATTAGAGATTTCCATATTAAGCAAAATAATCCAGACTCAAAAGGAGAAATACGGGATGCTCTCATTAGTGGATCCTAGATTTTATGTAGATTCATGACAGTATATATTCACATTGCTTTACATCTATCTATCTATCTATCTGTCTATCTATCTATCTATCTGAGACATGAAAGCAGATGAAAGACTAAGGAAGGCAGGAATAGAGGAGAGTTTGGAGGAGGGGTAAATATGTTCAAAGTACATGACATACTTGAAATAAAATGCCTTTATGGAATCTGGTACTATATACCATGAATATGCTTATAAAATAATTGTAGAAAAACTAAATAGAGACTTATTTTACTTGGAAAGAATTTTTGCTTGCTGTCCTCTAGCTGTGGTATTAGTCTTTCACCATGAAACAAAACTACATACTTAGTGAGGAATGATAGATTAGGAAGATGATGGACAGATGGAGCACCCTGTGCATCACTTCATGATCTTCATTCCCCACCATGTAGGTACATGAACATACAAAAGATATGGACTGGAGGTATGGGAATACAGGTTCTCAGATGGAGCCCTGATAATAGCTTTCCTGTGCTAATCTTTCAAATCTCTCAATAAAAAGGTCAAATTCAAGGGAAATTGTGGGTTCCAGTAGGCAGCAATATCCATGGAACTTTGCTCTTTACAACACTCCCTGTTGGTTTGGGTTCATGATTTAATAAAGCAGCAGATAAAATGCTGATTTCCTTGGTACCTGGTAAGTTAACTGCATTTCAATCTATTGTGCCTGACATCTTCTCAGCAATCCTGACAGTTATAAATGGGGCATATATTTCTGGGGAGGATATATATTTTATTTATGGTGAGTACCATCAGAAAAAATTACTTAGATTTCCTAAACATTTCTTTCCTTTTTTTCTCTTTTATACAGGACCTCTGGTGCCAGGATCAGAGTAACAAACTAAAGGACATTTGGCAGAAGAGTCCTTTGTCCCAGTCAAGCCCCCTGACTCAGTGGTGAGAAAGGAAGATGCTATAAACAACACTTACAAGGGTGACAACACAGTCACCATCAGTCAAAATGGACTTGTAGACTAAAGTCATAGACCCTTCTATTGTTTTTGCCATATAAGTTATTTTCTTAAAACTATTTTTATGAATAACTGATTATGGCATTCTTGTACATCAGACACTTTGATGTGTCAACAAATTATCACTATGGCATATAAAATGGAACTGCAAAGTAACCAAAACACTTCATTATAGCTCTAACATTGAAAGTGCTACAATTACCCAGACAATGAAGCACAAAATACTTTTGGGGAAAGAGGAGTTGTGTGACAGATAAAGAAAGGCACATTGCAGATGGTGCCATTCTACTCCCTAAAGCCAACTAGCTATTTGGAGTGGAGAGGGAGAGGAAGAAGCAATGGCGGACACTGGCTGTTACTGTTTCCAGGCTCCCCACCTAAAAGTTAGATGAGGGATACTTTTGATTGTTAGAGAAGGATGGGATTGAAATGTTTGAAATTTATGTAAACTTTAATTTTAAAGATGAGGAAAACTTTCCTGATATCCTCTGTAAATGTCATAGATACATGTAATCAGCAAATGCTAGATTTAAACAATGTACAAAAAAAATTGCTTTTAGAAACAAACTCACCGATACATTTAAAAATAAGAACAATAGTTTATATATATATATATATATAATGGTACACAGACACAGACACACATATGTCACCTACTGCATTCATTTAGTTGTGCTTGTGTGTACATGTGTTTAGGGCTGACCACTGGGGAGTGGATAACTTAAATCTGCAAATGTTCCACTTATCTTGAACAGAGAAGTAGTTCTTCCATTTTCTTATGCCTTAATTGTAAACCTTAGCTGAGGGATGGGAGGGGAAAAGATGTAGGGAATAATACAGAGGTCTTAGTTCCTGACTTTATGGAAATAACAAATAGGAATGATTGCTACAGTCATTAATGTCTCATAACAATGCTAAGTTGGAAATGATCACAGAAGTCACAGTTTTAGTCATTAAGTTTCAATATAAACTTTATTACTTTTGAGGTACAGTGTGGGTGGATTTCTGTGACTAAAGAACCCTTAAATTTGAATGTTTGGGGCAGGATGCAAAATAAAAAATAAAAATAACAAAAATTTGCCCCTTGGGATGGTTCAATATACGTAAGTCAATAAACATCATAAATCATATAAATGGGTTCAAAGACAAGAATCACATGGTCATCTCAATAGATACAGGGAAGGCCTCTGACAAAATTCAACATGCATTTATGTTCAAAGTCCTAGAGGGAACTGGACTGGAGGGAACATACCTCAACATAATTAAAGCCATATATAACAAACCACAGCCAACATCATTTGCTGAACACTGGAAGCATCCCATTGAATTCAGGAACGAGACAAGGCTGTCCACTATCTCCACTTCTTTTTAACATAATGCTTGAAACTCTTGCAAGAGCAATAAGATAAGAGCAGGAAACTAAAGGAGTAATAATTGCAAAGAAGAGATCAAATTATCCCTTTGTTCAGATGACATGATATAATATCTAAGAGAAGCCAAAAATTCTACCAGAAAACTCCTAGAAATTATTATCATGTCCAGTAAAGTGGCAGGTTACAAAATTAACATACAAAAGTCTGTAGCCTTTCTATATACCAACAACAAGAAATCAGAGAAAGAGCACATGGAAACACTCACCTTCACAATAGCAGCAAAAAAAATAATATCTCGGATAAACCTGACCAAAGACATTAAAGAGCTATACAATGAAAATTTTAAATCTTTAAAAAAAGAGATTGAGGAAGACATCAGAAGATGGAAGGACCTCCCATGCTCATGGATTAGAAGAATTATTATTGTGAAAATGAACACCCTACCAAAAGCAATACATAGATTCAATGCAATGCCAATCAAAATCCCCATGACATATTTCACAGAATTAGAAAAATGCATCCTTAAATTCATATGGAGGCACGAAAGACCTCGGATAGCCAAAGCAACCCTGAGCACAAACTAAGAGCAATGCCAGGGGGATTACTATACCAGATTTTAAGCTGTATTATACAGCTATAGTCATAAAAACAACATGATACTATCACAAAAATAGACCCATAGATGAATGGAACAAAATTGAAGACCCAAATATGAGTAATTGCAATTTTAGCCACCTGATATTTGACAAAGGGGCCAAGGACATTAACTGGAGGAAAGACAGCATGTTCAGCAAATGGTGCTGGCAAAACTGGATCTCCACCTGTAGAAGAATGAAAGTAAACCCCTATCTTTCACCTTGCACAAAAGTCAATTCCAAATGGATCAAAGACCTCAATGTAAAGCCTGAAACTCTGAAACTGTTAGAAGAAAACATTGGGAAAAACCTACAAGATATAGGCGTAGGAAACGATTTTCTAAAGTGGACATCAATTGCTCAGGAAACAAGGGCAAGAATTTACAAATGGGACCTCATTAATCTAAAAAGCTTCTGTACATCAAAGGAGGCAACCAGGGAAGTGAACAGAAAACCTACAGAATGGGAGAAAATCTTCACCAGCGACACATCCGACAGAGGTTTAACATCCAGAATATATAACGAATTCAAAAAGCAGAGAATCAAAACAAGAAGCAACCCAGTTAAAAGATGGGCTAAGGAGCTGAACAGAGAGTTCTCAAAAGAATAAGTAAAGATGGTTATGAAACATCTTAAAAGATGTTCAACATCACCAATAATTAGGGAAATGCAGATTAAAACCACTTTAAGATTTCATCTTACCCCAGTCAGACTGGCTAAGATCACAAGAACAAATGATAGCAAATGCTGGAAAGGATGTGGGGAAAGGGGAACACTCATCCATTCCTGGTGGGGCTGCAAACTTGTTCAACCCCTATGGAAAGCAGGGTGGAGAATTATTAAAAAAAACTACAAATGATCCTACAATTTGACACAGTTATACCTCTCCTTGGCATATACCCAAAGAACTCATCCTATTGCAGAGACGTGTACATCCATGTTTGTTGCTGCTCTTTTCACAATAGCTTAGAGATGGAAGCAACCTAAGTGTCCCTCAATTGATGAGTGGATAATGCAAATGAGGTTTATTTATATGATAGAGTTTTACTCAGCAGTAAAGAAAGATGAAATCATGAAATTTGCAGGTAAATGGATGGAACTAGAAACTGTTATACTAAGTGAAGTAACACAGACTCAGAAAACAAAATCGACATATGTTCTCCCTCATATGTGGACCCTAGAGCCAAACTCTGATAAGTGAGTATGTAACCAGACATAACTACAGTAACCAGAATAATGGAAAGGAAACAGAGAGGTAAAGGAAAAGAAAGAACCTGAAAGAGAAGGGAGATATGGATAAAAATTGGGTTAGTTTAAGGGAGGGTGGAGGGAAGGGTATACAAGGAACCTAGGGGATGGGATAAAGGGAAAGAAGGAGCGCAAGAGAGGTAGGACCACAGGAGAAGTTTATTATTAAGGGAGAAAGGGAGTAAATGGGGGCACCTTAAGTGGGAAAACCATGATGGAGGAGTGAGACAATGTGAGAGATAAATAATGCCTAGCTAGTTTTGAAAACTAGAGGGAACCATATTACTCCTAAAACCTACTGACAAACTAGAAATAGCAGATCAAGAAATATATGTCTAGGTAAGGTTTATCTGAGAACAACTGGTCTTTGCCCAAGATTTATCTACATGACACACAGTAATTAAAAGTACCAGACTGGTGGAACAAACTTTCTTGAATGTTTAACAAACATACTTTGAGGCCTATAATAATTTGGTCAGAATGACAATAAAGAACACTTTTGCTCCTTGCCCTCCTAGATCGACTAGTTCCAGGGGACCATGAGCATCTCTCAAAATGTCCCATAATTGTGGTGCGTCACCTGTCCTCTTGATCAAGAAGGCCAAGGAGACCCCACCAGATGGACTTGAACCAGTGTCCAGTCTACAAAGAGGAGGGTCAACACAGAGGAATCATTTCCTCCAGGCTTCCAAGAGAAGCCAACCATGGTCAAGCAGGACCTTTGACTTATCTTTACATAGGTGGAACTGGTAAAAGAAAGGAGCCAGGGGCTCCTCCCAAGCCCATGCGACCCCTGAGGAACAGATCCTCAAACGACCTTAAGAGTAAAAATAAGTTGGTTTATCTGGCCAACTGTATGGCCTTAAGCACCCAAAAGGAAAGTATAATCAAAGATTAAAGGGGCCAATATAATGTTTTACGAATCCATACGCATTGCTAAAGGCTACATAACAAGCACATCAGATTCAATGCAATTGCCAATCAAAATCCCCATGACGTTTTTCACAGAATTGGAAAAAAACATCCCAAGATTCATATAGAAGCACAAAAGACCTCGCCCAATCGTATCTAAAGGAATATTGACAACTGATTACCACTAGATGAGGAACAGCTGACTCTCCTAAAACAAAGACCCCTAGATAGGCTGACTAGATTCACCAGAAGGGCAAGTAATGAGGAAGGGCTGGGGGAGCCAACAATATAGCAGACAGTAGGAGGGATATCAGAGTATAACAGCTGTAGTGGGGGGAGGGAGGCTATGGGACGGTACCATCTGGGAAGTGGGTGTATTCAACTGAATGAGATAGTTTGGGATGTTCTGTGTGATACACACACACACACACACACACACACACACACACACACATAAAAAAAAACCCACAAAGCTTTAAAAAATGTATTATATTTGAAGAGGAAGCATGGAAATTTACATCATGCTAATTAGTAGAGGTTATAACCAATACCATTGAAATCTACCCGATGACTTTATAGACATACACAGGCACCAAGGATCCAAGTGCAACTGATTATGACTAGTAATAATCAGATACATACAGATTAATGACCCCAGCACTTGGGCGCAGTGGAGACACACAAACCCTGGGGATAACCAGTCTAGCCAAAATGATGAGCTCTAGGTTTAGTGAGAGACCCTGTCTCAAAAATTGTGGTGGAGGGTTTGGGAGATGGCTCAGCAGGTAAGTGCACTTGCCACCAAGCGTGAAGACCTGAATTTGACTGCTGGAACCCACATGATGGAAGGAGAGAACGGACTCCAGTAAATTGTCCTCTGGCCTCCAAACGATCACAATGTCACAGGTGCTTCTTCTAATCATGTAGTTATTAAAAAATTTTAAAAAATGATAAAAATAATAACTCTTCAAAGCATAAAAATTTGCTCCCTTATAATTAGTAGATGTGAAAAACTTTACCATTGAAATCTACCTGATGACTTTATATCCATGCTCAGATGCCAAGGAGCTCAGAAAGTAACTGACTATGACTAGTAATAATCAGATATATAGAGATTAGAACATGTGTAAATATCTTAATGTCAATTGCATTAAAAATGAAATTTTCTGTATGATAGTGTATATTTTAATAACATAATGGAGATCTTTTTTAAAGGTTAAAACCTCATTTAATTTTATGTCATAGGGTTTATACTGAGTACAATATTGTATAACTATAAAAATTCAACTGTAAACCTAAAAATTTACAGTCAATTTTGAAAGAGATGCATCTTAGCTCAAAAAACTGTTATTGTATATGTCAATGTTGTTGTAATGAAATGCTTCTTCTAAGTATGTGGTTATTAAATAAATAATTTTTTTAAAAAAATCTGCCCCTTGGAAAGAAAATAAATTAAATACCAATGAGTGTGCATTTAAATGTCTCAGGAGGCAGAGGCAGGTGGATTTCTGTGATTTCAAGGCCAGCCTGGTTTACATAGTGAGTTCTAGGACAGCTGGGGCTACAGGGAGACCCTGTCTCAAAAAGACAAAAATAAATAAATAAAATAAACAAAAAAAGTCTCACTTTCCTAATATACATATCAGACAGGATGACACGTTTTTGTTGAAATGTATTGAAATTAGCATGTAAACTATATCTAAGAGGTAAAGATAAAAATAATATGTTTCTGAGAATCTTCTTTGATCAGCTATACGTAATTTCCCTATGTTTAGGTTGACCTATATTTTGGCTACCAGCTATATAAATGCATCTATTTTTCTCCTTGGATACATGTGACTGGTTGCCTAGTGCCATCGAATTAGCTGTACTGACTCTCCTTTAAGGGACTTACTGTTTGAATTTTGTGGAAATCCCGGCAAGGAGGATGGACCATTCATTCCAGGGAGGAGGACTGGAGGAAGGCCAGGGAGACCTGGGTAGGCTGCGGGCAGGCTGATACCGTGGAGCGAGCAGCTGTCAGTCATGCTCGGCTGCTGTACCGTTAAGCCCAGCACATCTGAAGCTTTCTTTATACGGTCAAGTTCTTGCTGGGCCATCAGCTGCCGAACGGTGGTTGGAGCAAGGTAATCTTTCTCCCGGTCAAGCTGACTGCCCACGGTCTCCCTCACTTTGGAAATGTGCTGTTTGGAGAAAATATGATCTCGGATGGACAAGCGGGCAGAGTACTTCACCCCACAGAGGGTACACTCTGGCTTCGTGCCTTCCGTTCCACTCTGATTGATCATGAACGGCTTCCCTATGTTAATTTTAAATTTCTTTTCCTTCGCCCTGGCATTCTGAAACCACACCTGCACCACACGTTTGGGCAGACCGATCTCATTGCCTAGCATTTCACATTCTTGCATGGTTGGTGTTCGGTAGTCACTGAAGCAAGCCTTGAGGACCTTGAGTTGAAGATTGCTCATCTGGGTTCTGAAGCGCTTATGACCGGGCCGATCATTACTTTTGGATTTAAAAGGGTTGCTAGACCCAAATGGATTGGGTGAGCTAGGGTCAGCTATGCTAGATGTTTCACTACGGTCAGCGTTGTCATCTGGGTCATCAGTGATGTAAAAGTTTTGGTCATGGTCACCATCTTTGTCATTGAAATGGATCGATGGACTCGTGAGAGAAAAGAGAAATTTGTCGTCACATACCTCTGTAGTGGGGGTGGTTGCTGGTTTTGGCAACGTGTCGAGAGTTTTGGACTCTTTAGGAGACAGGGCTGTTTTCACATCTCCAGAACTTCCCTGGGCACCCTCCATTTCCGTGGTCCCCTCATCTCCGGTGGTGGCGTCACTGATGGCCGTATTAATGGAGGAGGTCTCATCAAAGTCAGTTTTATTTTGATCATACCCAGCCTCAGCTGGAGGGGCATTTAAATTCTCTACATCCTCGGGACATTCGGCTTTGAAAGAAGAAGGGCTTAGAAGATTCTTTGGGGACAGTTCTGCTGTTTTACTTACAGGCGTTGACACAGTGGAAGCCAATTCATTCTCACTAGAGAGATCAATTTTAGTTAATGGCAAAGATGGGTAATCAAAATAAATGTATTTCTGTGGGCTTTCTCCTCCATCCTCTGTGGATATTAAAGGGCTTGGTGGCAGGCTGTAACCTGCTTGCTTCCCTTCATTCCAGTGGCGAGAGCGAATGTGGCTTTCTAAGGCTGACTTTGCTTTAAACAGAGCCCTGCAGAATGGACACCGTTTATGGGACTGGGCAGGACCCACCGCCCTGAACTGTCCTTTCCTTTCTCGGGCTCGTGTGTTCTGGAACCAGACTTGCACCACTCTTTTCTTCAGCCCTACTTCTCGTGCAATGTGATCAAGCATTTTCCTCGTAGGGTTGGAATCCAGCAAGTATTTTTCATAGAGTATTTCCAGTTGCTCTGGGGTGATTGTGGTTCTCAAGCGTTTATCACGGTGTTGGTCCTCACCACTATTTCCTCCCTCCTTTTCACTGCAATTATTATCTTCTTTTTCATCCAGTTTCCTTTTAAGAGAAGCAGCAATGCTGGTGGGGGCTGCAGTGTGGGAGGTACTGGTCTGGGGTGGCATCTGTGTGAGAGAGCTCCCCAGCAACTGTCCGGTCATCAGTGGATTGTTGGGATCGAATATCATGTAGGGCATATCCATGGGCCTTTCCAAGAAGGGAGAATGGAGGAATTGATTTTGAGCAGCGAGGAAGTGCATGTGCTGGTGCTCCTGCCAAAGTTCCAGAGTCGGGAAGGCTACTGTACACTGATCACATTGGTATTGGAGTAACTGTGGAGGTAGACTGTTCTGGAGAGAAGTCATGGAAATTTGCAGAGGACTGGAAGAGATCGAAGTCTGAGAGGCAGAGGGAGGTCTTCCAATCATTTGGGGTTGTTTGGGCGGCTGTGGTGGGGGTTGGGCTGTGGATGCCTGTGGTGGATCTGAAGAGGTCGATGCTGATGTCAGAGCAGATTTGGTACCTTGTGAAGGAGGAGAGGGATCACTCTGCTTTGCCTTTTCTGTGGGGTATTCAGGTTTTGGAGAATTCTTCTCAGGTTCTGGTTTGGGAGATGGAATCAGGGGTGTGCTAGTTCCGGAGCCAGAACTGGCTGCCGGGACTGCGGTGTTTTTGGCTGCATCTGTTTGTCCAGACACTGTGCAATGCTTGTACACCACTTGATCTGTGGCGTCCATGGAGTCTTCCGTTTGGCTTTCATCTTGGGCATCATCATCCTCGTCCTTATAACACTGCTTTTTCTGATGGGTGATTAAGTCAAAGATCCGGGGGAAAACCACATTGCACTTTTTACATTGGTACTGCATGTTGCTTGTTCGAATATACCGTTCATTGGTGAGTTCCCTTTTTTCATTATCTTTAGCTTCTGCTTGATTCTCATAGCTCTTCCGTGCTTTCTGACGGGCATTCTGGAACCATACAACAATAACCCGAGTGGGTAGGTTGAGAACAGTAGAGAGTTGTTCTATTTCATCATCTTTTGGGTAAGCATTTGTGTCAAAAAAGTCTTGCAGAACCCTAAGCTGGTAGTCAGTAAACCTTGTTCTAGAAGATCTTTTGCTGAATGAGGCATCTGATTTATAATGGTCTAAAGAGGTGGGTTGTGGATCAATTCTGATATCTTCTAAAACAGTTATAGGAGGGTTACTGAAGTTATATGGTGAATCCTTATTTCTCTGCCGTTCCTTAAAGAGTGTATTTCGAAACCAGTGTTTGATAACTTTTTGAGACAGGCCAGATTTCTCTGCCATTTCTTGAATCTGTTCTTCACTTGGAGAATTATTGATGTCAAAATAAGCTCTCAGGATTTTTAATTGATCATCTGTAATTCTGGTCCGTGGCCGTTTGAACTGGGAGTGCCTTAAGAAGTTGGGGTCTAGCCCCAGCTGCTGCTGGCAAAGCTGAGTGAGGTCTGCAGAGAGGGTATCCATCTGTGGCAGCTGCAGGGCGAGCTGGGGGGGAAGTGCAGGGTGCTGCACCGGCTGCATCATGATGGAAGGAAAGAGGGGGAGATCGAGAGAAACCGGAAGCTGGACCTGTGGGGGTGCAGAAGGAGGAGGCGGTGGAGGAGGAGGCGGTGGAGGAGGCGGTGGTGGTGGTGGTGGTGGAGGAGTGGGTGGTGGAGCTTGCAGAGGAGTAGCAACTGTGTTTGAGATTTTCACAGGCCCCAGAGTAGAAGTCTGTTGGGGTGCAGGGGGCAGAGGTGGAGGCGGAGGCGGAGGTGGTGGCGTTTCTGGGGAGGAAGGCGAAATTGGATAAAGCTTATCATAGGCCTCCCTGTACTGACGAGCAAATTTTTCTAGCGCTCCATATGGGAAGAATTGCCCATGCACATGTTCTTGGTGACTCTTTAAAATAAGAACATTGGAGAACAGTTTACCACATGTACCACACTCCAGCTTGTCAGAGTTCTCGCTTTCTCCACTTCTGCCCTTCTTCTGGGCCTTCTGCCGGTTTTCATTATACTGAATGACCAGTTCGAAACCAAAGTTCTCCAATAAAGCTTTGGCTGCATTGCCTCTGGCCCCTGAGGCTATTCGGGGTGGAGGGATACCCGGTTCTGCGGATTTTTGCTTCTTTATGTCTTTGCTTTCTTTGAGTCCTTCACCTTCACTTATAAATTCTGGCTTTGGTTTTTCTTGCTTTTCAGCCACCTCTTCTGCCTCCTTATAAGACGGCAAGTCCTTCATGATCTGGCAGTCTGTACTTGCCAGGCTACCTTGCTCTTGTTTCAACAATTTACTTGCTTGTTGTTGCGGCTGCTGCTGCTGTGCTGGGGGTGGCTGCTGTTTCGGAGGCTGTAGCTGGGGCTGTGTGGCTTGGTATTGTTGTGCTTGTTGCTGCAGAAGTTGAAGCTGAGTTTGGCCAACGTGATGTGTTTGAATCTGCTGCTTCAGGTCTTCAAGCAAGGAACCAGCCATTCCTGTCATGCCAGGCACCCCAAATGTGGCAGAGCTGGGTAAGCCCAAATCTGGCCCCAAGCTAAACTCTGCCCCAGGTATGTAGAATGGAAAGAGGAACTGAGGCTGCTGAAACTGCAGCAGTGCCTCTGGGGTCATTGGAAAATGAGGCAAAAAAGCTGGGTTTAGAAACTGTGGCTGAAAGAACGCAGCCTGCTGTTGCAACTCGTGCTGAAGCTGCATCTGGATTTGTGCTGGTGACTGCGGCGGGTGATGGGTCGGCTGAGCAGAGAGCAATTCGGGAGTTTGCTTTTTATTTAATTCTTTGGCATCTAAGTGGGTATCTTTGCTGTTGACTGCTGCTAAGCTCATGGAATCTAACATCCCTTGGCCAGGGCTAGTCATGTTGCCTGTGATGCTGTGCCCAGCAGCCAGGTGCCCACTTGGCTCCAGCTTTGCAGCTCTGGCCTTTGTCTGGTGGAGTACAGACCTCATGTGGATCTCTAAGGTAGAGCTTTGGCTGTATGCGACATTGCAGATGCTGCATTTGTAGGGCTTGTTATCTGTGCTGCTGTTGGTTTCCTGTGGGACAGGACTGGAGGCTTCTTGCAAAACCTTTTTCAATTTATGCAAGTGAGACACTGAATTATAATGGACCAAGAGAATGTTCTTTTGGGTGAATGACTCTTTACACACTGTACATTTATAAGGACGAGATGGATCGAGGAATTTTTCCATTGTAAAATTGGGCCCTTTTCTAAAAGGTAAGGTCCGCTTTGGTTCAGAGCCCAAGTCGTCTGGAATAGAGCTACTGTCGCTTCCGACAGGACTTGCCTTCCCTTCATGGTCCACCTCATAGTCTCTCTCCATTTCCTGCTCTAGGCCATGGTCATCCTGGGACATCGTTTCGCTCTCTGCCCAGAGCTCACCATTTACCGGCAAGGAAGCATACAGCTGCTGGAGTTCAGCGTCACTCAGTTCCGGGTGGCCTGCTTCCAAGTGTTTTTTTAAAGCCTGGAATGTACGGAAACTCCGTTGGCAGAGGTTACACATCGTAGCAGCCCGAATTGCATGATACTGGGAATGTATCTGAAGCTTCTGCATAGTTTTAAAAGCCAAGCTACAGTGGTTACAGCGATACTTATAAACATGGCGATCAGAAACTGACAGTGGCTGCCGTTTTTGTTGTTCACCCAGTTGGTCTTGCAGAGCATCAGGGATTTTCACATCCTTACTGCTGTTCTTATTCCATTCTGATGCCTCCAAGGGCTCCTTCAATGGTTTCTGTTCCTCACTCTTTATTTCTACACCTGCCTTTGAATCCTCAAGACCTGCCATATTTTTGTCATCCATTGGGCTTTCACCTGTTAGGACAAAAACACAAATACATCTTTTATGGTAAGAAAAGTGACCACTGTAATGCCAGTAAATGTAAGTAGGAGCCAGTAAAGATGCCTGCATAATTGATTTTTTATGAAGAAATGTTTATTGAGTAACTACCATGTGGAAAACACTATATTAGGTGTTGACAGGAAGATGAAGAGGAAATCACTCCTGGCCTCAAGGAATTTAAGAACAGAGAAGAAAACAAGTCAAAGGTAATCACAGTGTACTGTCATGAGCATTTTAACAAGGGCCATGGCCTTGGTGTTCATGAATAAGAACATTGAGAATGGTCTTGGTCATTTGAGAACTCAGTTCTCCAAGGATAGGTAGAGATATGTCTTTTCCCTATGTTTTTGATAAAAGTCTTTGATAGTGATTGTCTTGGAGCCCTGCCCAAAGGCAAGCCCTTTGTGTCTTCTCCATGAATACCATCACAGCAGGCATACCTGAATACTTCCCAGACCCCTCAGCTGACATGGCTGCAGGTGGGTCCCGCTCTGATTTCTCAGAGGCAGCTGCTGGCAGTAGCATACTGTTTGGCATCATTACGTCAGGGACAGGCACCTTTAAACACCAAAGGGATTTGTGTTAAATGTGCTCTGGAAATCACGCAATACATATCTCCACTTACATTTTTCTAACAAAAGCAGGGACATCAATCACTTCAATGTTATTATAATGGTATTTTTTTTTATGTTATGACTTAAAGGTTTTTGAAGGACTATATTTTTATAATGATAGCTAAGAAACTTTGAAGCTAAAGGTACCCACAAGAGTCATTTCACTGATGTTATAAAAAGAACCACAAAATATGTCCCTAATTAAGCTAGGCTCTGCATCCTAGTTTTTCTTCAAGTAAGAGAGACCACAAATGGGTCTCAACTGTGATTTCTATGACACAGTCAATAAAAGACCTTTAAGTAGCTCAGAAGAAATAAATTTCTATGAACCCATAATTACAGATGCGTATTGATAACTTTACACAGGTCCCGTCAGATATGCATCAGCCTTCGGCCTCCTTACTGTCATAAGCAGCTTCTCCACACAGTCTGGAGATACACTGTGCAAATGGGTCAGATGCAGCTGGAGGTGCATTTTGTTGCTGAGGACGTCCTGGCAGAGGGGACAGCAGATGACTGGCTGCACAGAGTGCTGCGACAGGACATGCATCTGGATTCGACTTTGGTCCCTACTGTTGTAGTTACAATAAGGACACTGATAGAACTGGAAAAGATTGAATAAACATCATTATCATTAGCTAATGTAATTTGATGATTTCAAACTGTTTATGTAACACTAAGACTTAACACTATTGCCTACTGCAACGCCTATGTCCATTTTAACAGCACAAAACAGAAACAGAAATAAGCAAAAAGGTGGTTCAGGCACAAAGAAAAAAACATGTATTTACCTGTTCGTGACAAAATTTATTGTCCTCTGTAGGTTTTGACCTTTTTGTTGCTGCATCATCTTCTTTTGCCAGCAGGAGTAGCTGGACGCCCCCTGCTCCACCAACTTTCAACTCCTTCTCTGGGGTGATTATTCCTAATTGCCAAAAAAAAAAGAACAACTCAATTTATAAGCACAATGTACAGTCAGAAAAAAAATCAAACAATGGAGACTCTAAACCTATGGCATCAAATAAAAACAAAAGTCAGTCAAGCAGTTTTAAATGACGCTAATCTCAAAACACAAAAGACACACTCCTTTATGCCCACTAAGTGGACACTGTACATTTTAAAATGTACTCTTGCCTTGTGTTTAGATAACCCTAGATGGCCTTGAAACTTTCATCAATAACATGTGTTCTCTGGTGTCTTGGAATGTCTTTATCACATTAGAGTCAATCTACTCCCATTCACAAGTACAACTTAGAAAACCATTATTTTCTCTGTTTGATGACCTATCTCTTTTCTAAATTCTTAAGTCCTAAGATTTCAAAACTCTGAGAAGAGTTGATGAGTTATAATTCAGAACTAAAATAATAATACATTTGTATCATGAGTGGATTTAAAAATTAGAAAGATTTTTAAATTGACTAATATAATTCTGCCACTGCCATTAGCACTATGAGTCTGAGCTGTGGGCTTTAGCAGGTGGCTATGCTACAACATTACAACACAAACCTCAAGAAGACAGTTGTTTTAGGGGGTTAATCCAAATATTTAGTGTTAAAGATGATTAAAATTTTGCCTAGTCGAGCAGTATAATGTATATGAGCCTCACACACATCAAAAGGATAAAACAGTACAATTCTAATTTCCCAATCTAACAGAAAATTCTTCCCAGCATCAATTTGCCCAGTAATCTCCTCTGCAAGGCTGGATATTACAGTGACATTGAGTAGGCATGTCACATACATCTCACGACAAACACAAAACCTCATTTACCAGCCATTCCAATCTCATCATAGTGCGGCATCATCTGACCTTTTTTCTGCTGTTTATTATGAGTATTTCTAATTTTAACTTTCAATTTTCACCATCTTCCAGTCAATTTGCAACTAAATTATTTCCAGGGTGAGGACACTATCACTGGACAACTGGGTGCAAATACATCTTGAAATGCAGTGAAGCTAAACCATTGATTGCTATCAGACCCCGCATAAATATATAGTCTAGGGTAATCTGATTGTACGCTGGGCATGAAGATTTATCTTGATTTTTTGCAATTCACATACAGTTTCTATAAATGAACAAATGGTACCTTATTACAAAATAACCAAGTTTTAATTTAAAAATGAGGTCAAGGATGTTATGGAAACAAATTCAAAATGGAAAAAGAATAGGAAAAACTCTGTATCATACTAGATAATGTTTCATACCATGTAAGTGAATTTAGAAATTTTAAATTCAGAAAGAAAAGTAAATGTAAGAGAATAGTTCTAAAGAGACCAAAATCAAAACAGAATCTAAATGAAATAATGACCATAATTTTATTCCTTTAGTGTTTTTGGTTGATACAGAGTTAGTGGTAAATTTTTAATACATGATGCTGATACTGATTTCAAGGTTTATAAGCACTAGGTGTTACCTGCAATGGTATGCTTATAACTATTCTATTCTCTTGAAGAAATTTGAGTTTTTTCTATTTATTGGAAAACAATAACATTTGTATATGAATGAACTTAAAATAGGAACAGACTTGAAACTTTAAACTAAACAATACACAAGTATTTGATATCCAAACACATGCCCCTAACTGGGATGTTTTCTACTAATTCTGGAATCAAAATTTATTTTTTTCCTCAAATCAAATACAACATATAGTTTGTGCTGTTGCTTTTAAAGTGTCAAAATGCTTAAGAAAAACAATCTGATATATAATATCTACAAATAAAATTCCCTATTTAACATGTCAGATCAAGTTGTACAAAATGATTGTCATTTAAATTAACAAATGTCTATCAGTTGTCTTCTTTAGTTTGACTTCTCTTTAAAATTTCCCATTACAGAGTAATAATGTTTCCTTAAGAGATTAATACCATGCCATCTTCCCTTATCATTCTTGAATGCACCTGGTACCATTGGGCAAGATCAAATAATAACCTGATTCAGTTCCCTGTAGTATCAAAGACTGTCACATAAAAGTTGAAGAAGAATTCCCATGACTTGTTGTTTTTTGGCCCTTTGGAATATCAGAAACAGAACATACCCTCTAGAAACTTCTAACTCTACTGTGTGTGTGTGTGTGTGTGTGTGTGTGTGTGTGTGTGTGTATCCATGAACTAATTTCCATGAATATTCACAGTCTTATTCTGATATTGATACTATAAAGAATTAAAAGCATTGTGGACTATATTTTACTAAGCCTATTCACAGGTATGAATGCTGGGTATAATTAACTGTATGTTAGTGACATATTGCTTTTATTTTATGAACGTCAATACTCAGCAAAATGTCATTGTTTTTAATTTAGTGATATTCTGTGCTACACTAAAAATGTAAGAGTTGAGTTGAAAGGTCACTGTCACATGGCCATTACAAAAACTTGACTTTGCTGTTCAACACAACATAATGTGTCAAGTTCCATGTATTTTGGCCAATTAACTGCTCATTAAATCATGATATCTATGTATGCTGGAGCCTCCCAAATACCATTTTATTCTAAATTAAGAAATTATAAAGTTTTTTTTTATAGCTAAGGCTTAGACTGCTTATATTTATCTTGGCATCCAAGAAACATAAGCTGTTGATGAGGGTAGGCAAGAATTCTGAGACACAGTAGTAGGACAAACACAGATTCCTGAGGATGAGACAGGTCTTCCAGGTGACTTATACAATGCAAGTTCCATTTCAGACATGCTTTTATGTTCAAGTTTAATATCAAAGCATGCCTGGTAAATTATAGGAAATAAACTCTGGGGTCTTTTATCTGAATTGTGTTATCCTAGAAAAAAATTGTCTTGTATTAAATAAGGGCCAATTAATTTTAGGAAGGTTTTGTGATTACTCATAGTTTATAATGTGCAACTTCATTTGAAATAAATCCTGTTTGTTACCCTGGAGCAGAAAAAATTTTGAAATGAGATCATAATTTGTTTTGTATTGTTAAGGACACCACAATGTTCTCAAAGAGTAATGTCATTTTAATGAATTTTAACTAAAAAAATGAAGTCTAATTACAAATAAATACTGCCAAATACATGAGCCAATGATTATCTGTCAGTTACAGGATTATTTAACTTGCAAGAGATTGCTAATATAAAAATGACATAATTCATTTCAATTCAGATGCCGCCTACTTAATAACCCTCAATCCCTAAAACACAGAAGGCTGTAAAATAGTTTATACTCATAACAACTCAGGAAAATCCAATAACACACATGTTAAAGCAAATCTTGAAAAATAATAAAGCAAAATAGTGAATTATTATTTATGAATCAATATATGATAAAGCTTGAATACTATAAAACTTGGATAAGCAGATGTTATTCAGCTCAAGTAATTCTAAATTATAATTACCAATACAGTATTCTTTCTAATGAGACTTGAATGGAAGGATAATTTTAATTGCAATAATGAAGGTTAATTTCCTTCTTTCCTCATGTTTACTCCCTTATTAAAAAGTGGTCCCCTTAGCCACAGCAGAGACATATTACATTTTCAATGCAAATGTATTAATCTGGATAAACTCTATATTAATTTTTGTACTGCACAGAGCTATAATTTGGATTATAATTAATCTAAAGTGGCACTAGATTTAAATGACTATATAAATGAGGCATTAGGAGGCTCTTCTATTATGAATGAATATTCAACAAATATAACTTGCATATTGCCAAGTCTCACTTTGAAAGCTCTAGTCCTTCAGATTAATGCTGGCAACCTAACACAGCAGCTTGCACAAGTACAATGCTCCTGACATGTGCTAATTCCTTCCTGCCTAAAAGTTCTAGGTTGAAGTGGGGTCAATCTGTTTTCACATCTAACGTATTAACATAGCAATTACTTTATGTTTGTGCCTATTCTTTTGACAATTATAGCTGGTATAAGAATAAAAGAATATAAATAAGTGGTTTATCCCATCACAAGATACATTTTTACAAAGAGAAATAGCCATGGAATAATTCTTCAGCCTGTTAAGATTCAATCCCAGAAAGCAGAGAACTTTGTTTAAAGTTCATGTTAGTTTTCAATAACAAGAACTATCTTAGAGGCTGCAAGGTTTCAAAGCTAAATATTTGCATCTCAACATTTGCTTTTAGTTGTACCTGGAGAGCATTTACCCAGATAAAATTTATTTTAAATAACTGCCATTATGCAAAGGTCTGTCTTCCTATATACCCAAGTCCTGTCTATATGGCACAATTAGGAACTCAAGGAAGAACAATAACTCACTAGACCATTAGGGAGCAATTGAGCTCATGACTTATGCAGAGCCATAAACTGCACTGTAGAGACAGAGCCCCTGCATCTGTGGTGTGTTTCTCAACAGTAAGATGAGATCCACTTTTAAGGGATTCCCAGAATCCATCCTTTGCAATGGCCTAGATGTTAGATATTTAATGACAAACACAATGTCCTATACCTGTGAGCATTCTGTGATCACTGTTGTAGTACTTTCTGTTTTATATGCTCCTCCAGAGGACAAGAGAGGAACACTTTGAAATCTGCTTTAATACTAGTACATGAGCGATATCACTGAATAAAGACAGTCTTACCATCCCGAATCAGTAAAGCTACTGGTCTGGATGAGGTCCATCTTAGAGTAAACAAATTGGCCACCTTGCTTTTCAATACTTTAAAAAAATATTTTATTTATTATTTTTATTTTATGTGTATGCATGTATTGCCTGAATGTAGGTAAGTGCACCCATGTGGTGCAATGCTCGCAGAGGACAGAAGAGGCTGTTGGATCCCCTGGAACTTGAGTTACAGGCAGTTGTTAGCTGCCATGTGGGTGCTGGGAATCGAACCCGGGTCTTCTGCAAAAAGAGTCAGTGTTCTTAACCACTGAGCCATCTCTCCAGCCCCCTTTTTGATACTTTTCAAATGAGGTTTCCACTGGGCTACCCTTGACATTAGGTGCTTCAAACTCTGTGTTGGTTGGCTTAGGAACCAGCCTACCAATTTTGCGATGGCATCTCTTCAGAGACTCAGCTTTAGGCTCAATACTAACCTTAGATCCTCTTTGCTTAAATCAAATTAGAATCATATGTTGATGCTATATCCTAGAAGCAAATAACAATGGCAGTTTTCTCACTGGACTCCTATAAGAAATTTAGCTTTGAAGAGTGTGGAGGTGGAAGTAGAACCCTTCAGATAAATTCTGAAGGGAATGAAAAACCCGGATACATAAGGACTGAATTACAATTATGAGATAATTCATATTTAAATAAAGTTATATGTATAAAAATGCTAAATTTTGGGCAACCCAGGGTCTTTGTAATGAATATGAAGTTCTTTATATGCGGCTGTGGCTGGAATTCAAGGAAAAGATAGGTGACTACCTGAGACTAATAGGCTTGAACCCATTTCATCACTTCTGCTTCAGTGAGTCCAACATAATAAAACTAGGTATAGCATGCAGCCAAAGTGGCCAATGGAATATTCATTGCGACCACAGATTTCCATCTCATACATACAAAGCATGGATGAAACCATATATTTGCCAAATCAAACACAGAAAAAGCCGTAGGTATCCACACCAGATGCTGGCCTAGGGTTTGTTTGTGCACAAGTAAATGTCATGACATGAAGGTTTGTTTTCAAAGACAGTAGCTTTCATTACTGGGATTTGTCTATTCTAGAAGATCAAAATTACCCAGCACCTAATCCCTTTTCAATGATATTTCCGCTTTCTTAGGCTGAATCATCTGTAAACTTTTTTGCTGGATTTTGTTTGAAATGCCTCAAATAGATGCCCTTAGAAAGGGCAAATTCCTCAGTGTAAGTTAAAAATGAGAGGTGGGGGGAGGGGCAGGTAGGTAGAGAGAGAGAGAGAGAGAGAGAGAGGGAGAGATATTTATTTTTAGGGTTACATGCTGGTTTGGGAGGGGTTTTTACGTGTCATATGATTGAATGACAAAATTCTAGTGATATCTAATCCTGTGCTTATGAAAAATTAATATGCCATCAGAGGAATCACAAGTATAGCTAAGATTAATGAAAGGCGCTTAAAAAATTACAAGCACACAAACTGATTTGATTAAAAAATAATCTCACTAGTCGTCCTGTAATATTCTTCAACTTATCCACATCTATTCTGTCAGATGGTTATGATTAAAAATAGGTCAATGGGAGGCTACCGATAGAAATCACATGCAAAATGCACATGCAATGAATAGGAGCGGGAAGGTTCAGACAGTTCAAAATGAATACAGCTTTTAATGAGCTTTGGGGAGGGGTGGGGCGAAGGAAAGGTTGGTTGCAGGGAGAGGAAAGGTGTAGGAACGCAGACAGCAAAAGTCTAGCTTCTTACCAGGGTCTTTATTGGAGTTTTTGCCTTCACTATTGTCTCTCTCGTGTGTGTCCTTCTCATCCTCCTCGGCCACAGTGGTAGGCTTAAGAGTGCCTTCTGCCTCCTCACTCTGTTCTTCTGTTAAGAAAACAGACCAGTGAGTAGCACTGAAAAGCCCAGAAAATACACACTAAAATAAACCAGATTACCACGTAAAAACTTCATCTGTGGATTGTCTGTACATCCTCCTACTCAAGAAAAGAACAAACATTGAGGCACACATCTACATAAGAACATATTGAGGCCATACTGAAGCAAATTTTTATTTAAAGGTATGTCATCCTCATCCTGAGAGCATGTATTTGTAGGATATTAAAATGAAAGGAATCATTTTACAAACATTTAATATGAAAAAGACTGGGAAATGGATGCAAGGCAACTGTAGTTTCAATAGTAGAACATTGTAACAACATGGATCCTGCTCATGGGCTTAGAGCAAGGGCATCAGAACCAATTAGACCCATAGAAGAAATTCTCAGGGAAATAACTTGTTAACAATGGGTGATATAAAAGACAGGTGTGTTTCCTGCCTTCAGACCTCAGATCTTGGATGAACTCCTTAAAATTCTACTAGAGAAGGTCCCCAAACTTCAGTTATGCTGGGGATTTTTTTCAAAGGAGAGCTACATAGGGCCTTGGCTATAGGGAGGTATCCTTGCTGGACAAGGGCATCAGCCCACACCTCATTCACAGGTTCACACCAGCTAGATTACATGGAAATCCTCATAGTAACTCAAACCTACTTAATTATTCTGTAAATCTTAGCTATGCCACTGCTGGTGGATTAATCTGTTTACGCAGTTAGCCTCTATGCTGGGCCGTGCGGCACTAATCCATGAAAGGCCCACTGTTCTCTTTCATCCTGTGATCATTTGTCTCTCAGTGTGCTGATGTCACATTTTAATGAATTTTTAGCAATCTGAGTAATGCCAGATAGCCAGGCTCACAACTCCCCACAGCATGACATGCTGTTTTCATTGCAGGATAAAGAAAAATAAATAAATAAATAAAAGTCATATTCCCCAGTTCAGGTAGGAATTACATAAATTAGGAGAAGAAGGTAAAATGGGATTTGAAGCACCAGGCTGCTCAATTTCATAAAATCTTTAATGACCATATAAATTAACCCTGGAAAGGCAAAAGGTCATCGACACACATTTGCATACACTCTTCTATTTGCTTTTGATAAGCAGAGCTTTTATGCAGAGAACATGATACAATTAACCCTTCAATAACCATACAAAATGCTGCTACGGACATTTTAAGTGTCAAGCATTAACTGAAAATTACACACTGAATAAAATTTTCATTGCAAATGCTATAGTGATTGAAAGGGGAAATCGTGGCCCTCTCCACACCCCATGTTTTATTAATAACATTCTGACAGCGGAATGAAATATCCACTGTCATATGTAGCAGCTGAGCACAAAAAAAAAAAAAAAAAATCTATTTAGTGGTTCACTTTCCAGCCATGCTCTGCACTGTGTAAGCAAAAGGGAAAACCAGACACTTAATACATTCAAATAAGAGTTTGGTTCAACTGAGAGTCCTTTTAGATATGATAATACAAATGCGTTCATTCCAATTTTTCATTTCATACAAGAGCATGGGAAAGAGGGCCCTTGTTAAAGTAGTCTAAGCTTTTGAGAAAAGTTCCCTTTTGGTCAGAGACATGGAAATTACACTTTAAGAAAACAAAGATACAGTATTTCTGGCTCCACCTTGCCTTCACCTATTGGTAACAATCACTGATCTCACACAGCCTCCCTCTCTCCCTCTTCCCAGCAGCAGGCTATGCTGTGGGTACGGTGGCTGAGAGGGCTTTGGAAACTGGAAGGCTGAGGTCATGACAAGATTGGACTCTGTCCCTGCCAATTCCACATGAACACGTGACATGATATCCAGTGTCAGGCCATGGCAATTACTTTTCAACTCATCCAGAGGAAGGATACAAGACTTCTTTGAGTAGATTTACTGGACCTTCCCCTCCAGGGTTGGAAAATGAAGTGTCAGAGTGCTACTGGGCAGCCTTATCTCCAGGGGACATAACATTGTAAGGGCTATCGCAACTCCTTTTAATAAAACATGGTGTGTCAGGAGAAGAAAAAGAAAATTATGAAGGCACTAAAAGGAAAGGTACAGTGTAATCTGGGTCTCATCAGACAGATTTTTGCAAGGTCCTCTTCTTCATTTTCTGGTATGTGTTTCAAGTGTGAGAGAAATTCCCAGACATGTTCTTCTATACATCACTGTGGTGTCTGACCTCAGCCTGACCCCTGCAACAGTTTGAGAAATCTGAATGTGAACAAAGACGCTATGTCCGCAGCAGGGAAAGATTGTGGGATAGACGCTCCCCATCTACTTAATCGCAAACAGCAGTTCTGAGGCCATAACTTTCCTGGCTCCTCCATGGCAAAGCTCAGGGCTCTGAGTGAAGGATTTGCCTGCCCTGCCTCTAGTTCTGTGAGTGCTTTTTCGCCCTCTCTCTTTTCAGTTCTTCCTTTGAAGTAGGCAGGCAATTAGCTCTAATGCTCAAGCAGTTCAGACCTGTTTTGTGGTTTAGAAGGCGAAAGCTGTTTATTGCAGGTAGGCTCTTTGGAGCCATAAGAACTTAGCACATTTTTAATCATGCAAAAAATAATCACAAGGTAATTTCTAAACACCATAAAATTTCATATAAGTCAGAATAAAAGGTCACTTTCATACTCAAAGAGGGTTTGAGAAATAAATTTATCATTCATTATATAAATAGGTTTGAAAGTCAAAAGTAATGACGTGAAGAAACAACTATCTCTAGAAAACCTGTGGGCTATGATTTGGAGTAAAGGGAAGAAGTGGCTATATTCTAAGTTAAGTACCAAATTTCCTTGATTGTAGAATGCCATAACATGAAAATTATATGGAACATTTTAACATGTTAAGAGAGCACTACAGAACTGAGGAGAATAAATACATTTTATAAAATTCCAAAACAGGCTAAAGCAGTTTTTATTTTTTTGAGTTTCTACTCTGTTACATGAAACACCAATAAAAGCATTATAGCATACAATAATACCTCTACATGTACGAAATATGCATTTTAGTCTTCTTTAAATTTCAAAGAATATTGAAGATACAATATCCACTTGTATGTTACACTTTATAATACTTGCATGCTTTAGCTTACAGTGTGAGTTAATTTTCACTAGAACCTCCCAATTTTCAGTAAAAAACAAATAATATTTTCATTTTGAACTGTTTCACAAGACTAAAGAGAACAAAATACTATAGTCTGTGGCTACAGAAATATTATAGGAACATGGTGTAACAACTGCCCCAGTATTTTTAACACACCTACAGTGGTGATCTTGGGTTTCTACACACAAGAAATCAACTATATTTAAAAGCTGTTGAGTGATTAGCTCAGAATATTTTCAAATGAACAATAAAAAATAATTGGAAAACCACTATTAACTGATCCTATAAATTATAATATACCACTTCTAAGCAAATCTACCAGACCATTGTACATGTCCCCCTTGGTTCACAGAAATTGGAATGGAAATTGGAATTGTAGTGTTTGAAAAAAGTATCAAACTCCATTTTTAATTGACAGGTGATACTTGTACATATTAATAAGGTAGGTGTGATAGTTTGATACATATACAGTGGAATAATTTATGCATGTATAATGTGCAATGATCAAATAGGGTTAATTAGAATTTCTGTCTCCATAAGCATTTACAAAATTTCTGTTTTGGGAAACTCCTCCCTTTTAATTCTTTATAAAATACATAGTCAGTTGTTACAAGCTGTGCTATAGAACACTGGAACTTATTTTTCTTATCTAACTAAATTTTGGAAGCCATTATTCAACCTTTCTGTCTATCCTTCTTAGCTTCCAATAATTACTACTTTACTCACTTCTGTAAGATCAACCTGTGAGAGTACACTTCGCATGTTTATATCCTTGGAATGACCGCATGAAGAAGGAGCAGAGGACAGACAGTGATTCAAACATTTTCAGTTTTAAAGAGTGCGCATCTCCATTTGAAACACCTACCCTCCATTTGAGAATTATCCCCTGGACTCTTCTATGCTCACCTTGTGTGGTCTCTTTCTACTCACATCTACTCTGTAACTGGTACACTTACATCTGACTGCCCTATTCAAATCTTCCAGTGGTTTCCATCAGTTATAAAGAGAAAGCCCAATCTTCAGTGTGTAGAGGAACATCTCCCCAAGACCTAGTTCTGATCTGTGCCCCAGTCTCACCTCTCTTCATTTTCTGCTTAATATCCCAGGCTCCACCACTCTTCAGAGTTCTGGGTATCAGAACCACCTGGAAGATGTTTTGAAATGCAGATTGATGCCCTACCTCTAAAGTGTCTAATTTAAGTGGGACTGGCTTTGAAGAAGGCCTGACAACATGCATCTTTTAGAGTCCAGCTGATGTGATGTTCCTGTTTCAGGTCACAGTCTATAAGCACTGTTTGTAATGGCTACTCCTACCCTGCACATACCTCTCCATTTCTTCATCTATCTAGTACAACTTTGCTTTGCTGGGTAACTTCCCCTTCTCTTTTTATGTACATCTTGGGAAATACCAGTCCCAACATCTGAAAAAAATCAGGTAATAATACCTACTTCATAGGTTTCTTAAGTGATACTGTCTAAACATCAGTAAACAGAGATTCTTAAATAAGTATTTTTAAATGATAGTTGTATCTTTTCTAGCATTATTCATTTTTTTCCCTCTACAAAAAGTGTGTCTTGAACTTCTGGATAATTTCATATTGTTCTTTCTGTGTGTTAATGTCAAATAACATATACAGAAACAGTCTGTATTATCTATTTGCTACACTAATTTGTAGCTATTTTATGAAAGTAGTGTTTTAAAAATACGTATCTTTCTGGAATAGTATTCAGAAAAGTATCCAAAATCTGGAGCGCACCAAGATATGTTGATTAGAAACTGAATTAATTTAGGAAATAAAATTGAGGGGAAAAGTTCAGACTACCTTCTTCTACTGTTTCCCTTCAATCAACTTGTTCAGCAGACGTTACCTCCCTTTAAAAAACAACAACCAAAAGCAACAAAAAACACAAAACACACAAGTTCTCTTGGATTTCACTGTTTCAGACTGATGTATGCCTTTGAAGTTCTCCCTCAGTCTCCTCTGCTGGGGCCTCATCTACTGAACAGCATCTCAGTGCTGGGGTACATACAGCCATTTTCTCTATCTGTATCATCTCCTTAGACAAACAATATTCATGGCTCTAAATTAAATCTCTCTTCTTGAGTTCTAGAATACATATCAGGCTTAATATGCCAATCAGAGCTTGTCATCACAGCTTAGCACACCTCACTCTAGTACCCACCTTCACCAGTTCAGTCCACAGTGTGAATATCCATTACAGTGTGTTTCTTTCTCTCATGCATGTATCCACCAAGTCCTGTTTCTCCTTTTAGTATATTTTTAGTGCATACTGGATCTACCCACTTCCCTACATTTTCCTTGGCACTATTTGTATTCTGTTGTCTCTCTTACTGAAATAGTCATAATTAGTTAAAGAGTTGCCTTTACCTTTCTACTGTTTATTCTATAACACTAATTAAAGTCGAGACTTTTTCTGCTTGAACCCTGACATTATTTACTATCTTACTGAGGACACCATAGCTTTACTGAGTCAAAACTCAGGTTCAGTCATGCCTATTTGGGGGTGTATTTTATGCTCCTGGGTTCCTCATTTGCTAGCCTTCTTCCACGTTACCCTTCCTTCTCTTCTTGGAATGGAGCTTTTTCTCCCCCTGTGAGAATGTTTCCCCAGACTCTGCCCAGCAACTTCCTTCTCATTATTCAGGATTCAGTCATCTGTCACTTCCTCAGAGAACTCTCACCATTACTTCTAAAGTAGTACCTCACCTGTGGCCCAGTGAAAGGCTCTTCTGATACGCCAGGAATCACTACCACCTGCAGGATGCCATGTCCAGTGCTTTTGATTCAGCAAGTCTAGAAGGAGGTCTAAGAATTTGCATTCTTCCAATGACTTAGATTATGCTTGTGCCTTAGGAAGAGACCACACTTTAAGAAGCTCTGTTCTAGCATATTACCTACCCTGCATCCTTCACCACAGCTCTCTAAATCTGAAAAGTTTTGCATACTTCTTTTCAAAGGAATATTATCTCACATAAGTGAACCTTCCTGCCTTAGTCATAATATGTAGATTGCTGGTAGTTCATGCATATAGAAAGATTCACTAAAATTGTGAATAAAATTGATGATTCCCAAATTTATTTATGTTAATAGGTGCATAGCCTGATGTCATTAATTAAGATGGAGAAACCAGAAAGGAAGTGATTTTGCAGACAATAGAATTCAATTAGGAATTTTTTGTATTTAATTTCTCTAGAACACTTAAGTGAAGCCCTAGTAACATATAACTCTAGAGCTGCTCATGGAAAGTAAAGTGAAGATATGCAACTCAATGTCTTTATTATAAAAAACAAAAAGAAATGTATTAATGGAGAATTGTTTCTTTGTAGCATGATGTTTTTATCAGAAGTACTGCAGTTGCCATATTATATGAAAATCGTTAATAAAAATGTTAGACTGATTTGAGTTGGGAAAGAAGACTGGGTTTATTCTATTTAATAGCACAGGTGATTTCTAGACTCCTAGGGGAAAATAAAACACAAAATTATATAAAAATACTATTTATGAAATTTGCATCAGTGAAGGTAAAAAGCCACCTTGAATCTTGAGTTTCTAAAGAGGACATCCTGACTTATGAGAGATGCTCTCACTTGCAAAAGATTTTTTAAAATATTTATTTTTTAGCTGGGTGTGATGGTGCACACCTTTAATGCCAGAACTTGGGAGGCAGAGTCAGGGGGATCTCTATGAGTTCAAGGCCACCCTGGTCTACATAGTGAGTTCTAGGACAGCTGGGGCTACAGGGAGACTCTGTCTCAAAAAGATAAAAAAATTATTTAAAAAATCTTTTATTTATTATTTTTATTTTATGTGTATGAGTGTATTGCCTGCATGTATGTAAGTACCCCATGTAATGCCCATGGAGATCAGAAGATGGCATTGGATCCCCTGGAACTAGAGTTATGGATGGTTGTTAGGTACCATGTGGGTACTGGGAATAGAAGCCAGGTCTTCTGCAAGATCTGATCCATCTCTCCAGACCTGACCTTTTTACTTTTTAATTTCAATCTATCATCATGGATGCAAAGGACTTTTGTACTCCTTTTTTCTATGTGCCACTTTTTATTTCAATTCTTCTATCAGTCATTAAGCTGAGGTCAGAGTTGTATAGCAGGAAAACATGAGGCGTGTCATGGCAACATGGGAGAATTTCTTCACAAATTATATGATTACAATGTAGATATGAAGATCTAATTACCATTTTAGCATACATTCATACATGTACAAAGCACAGAGGCCAGTGAATATTTTGACATGGCTATACAAAATTTAATGAATCCATTAATTACTGAAAATAACTTCTGCATTATTGATATATATGGTTTAAAACTCATCACCTAGGTTAAATTTCATAGTATATAAATGTAGAGGTGAGAATTTATCAAGCAGAAATTTCTTGGTTTTTACTGCTGGGTGAGGAAGAGCTGATCTTGTTAAAGGGAGGGACTCTGGATAGGCTGACTAGACCATCAGTGGATGAACTTAAACTGAAGGATGTCTGGGGACAGACACCAACTTGACATGATAGGCCTTAACACAAATGACATAATATATGAATTCCAGTGGGAGGGCTATGGGATGGTCCCAAGGGGGAAGGGGGTAGGTATAAAGATGATTAAAATATTTTGCATGAAATACACAAAAATTCAATAAAAATTATAATAAAAGGGAATAGCTACATATACAGAAATGAATGTAGAGAGTGACCATTTTATACTTGAGAAGAGTTAGCACAAAGTAAATAAACATAACTTCAAAACACAAATTGCTCTGCTCCTAGAATATAACATAGGAGAAAATTTAAACTTTAGGCTTGGCAAAAATTTCTTCAATACCACATCAAATACATAGTCTATGAAAGAAAGAAATCTTAAACTCAACTTCATTAAATTATTTTTCTTTATGAAGTATATTTATCAGCACAATGACAACACACACATATTATATTAAAATTCAATAGTAAGAGAGAGAAAAAAAAAGAAAGAAAAGTGGACCAAAGACTTTAAATGACACCTCACCAAAGACACTGTGCAAGTGGTGAATGTATATATCATAGGCACTCCCATCATGTACCACCAGGGAAGCACTAATGAAAACACTGAAATACTAGGACACACAATAGAAGGGCTCAAATCTACAGCATTGACAGCATCAAGTGCTGGTGAGGACACAGAATGGCAGGAACTCTCCTTCACTGTTGGTGGATATGAAAAAATGGCACCACCAATTTGGCATATATGGGTAGTTTCTTATAAAACTCAGCATATTCTTACTATAAGATCCAGTAATTTTGCCCCTTGATATTTACTCAAAGGTACTGAAAATTTACATTTGCACAAAACACCACATTTAATTGTTTAAAGTAGTGTTATTTACAATCAGCAAAATGTGTAAGGCACCAATATGTCCTTAAATAGATAAATAAACTCATGCACACATACAATGGAATACTATTAAGTGGTCAAAAGAAATGGGCTATCATTGCTGTGAAAAGACATGAACAAATCTTAAATGTGTATTAACTAAGAGAAAAAAGCCAATCCTAAAAGGCTACCTGCTGTGTAACTCTAAATGCGTAACATTGTAGAGAAGCCAAAACATTGGCGATTGTAAAGGTTTAGTGTTTTTTTCCACAGGTAGGGAAGCATGCAGTGGGCAATGAGTAGGCTGAACAAAGGACTTCAAGACAGTGAAACTATTCTATACGATATTATAATTGTCAATATATGTCATTAGAGCATTGTGAAAACCCATGAAATGTACCACACTGAGGGTAGAACCTAATGTAAATTCTGGTCTTTGGGTGATAATGATGCCAATGTAGCTTTATCAGCTGTAATGTAAACACGCAGATGTGGGATGATGACAGTGTGAGGGTATACAGTGTAGTAGCAGAGGAGATGCACAGCATTCACAGCTTTCTCTTAATTTAGCTGTGAACTTGAAAATCCTCTGTAAATTAAAGCCTCTTTACATTATTTTCTTAAATATTGAATATAATTGATTGTGGTATTCAGTTATTTGTATAAATAACTAATGAAAGCAATTCTGTGGAACATTAATTCCATAAATTAAGGGACTGACACATGCAGTTTATTTAGGACAAGGCCACGTTTTGAGAGGAATAGAAATAATTACCTGAGGTTGTTCTCAATGGCTGCTCTGTTAGTTCATCCTCACAAGTCCTGGCTCCCAAAGAGGCAGTTTCTGTGGGGGACATTAGGGTGAAAGGTAAGCATATCATATCCAGATCATGTACATAACTGATAACACAAAGAACCACAAGTTTGGCTGCCAAAAGAGAGGAGTATCAAGTGGAACTGAAGAGAGTCTCTACCTTACATTCCAGGGAACAGTGGTTGGATAGATGAGAGGAGGGAAGGGTAGGTTGGCATTTAGTTCTCAATGATCAGCAGCATACAGCAAATATAACAGTACAGATAAAATATGAAAAAGGAGGGAACCGTTTGGATTTTTCTCCTTTAGCTGAGGCTACCTCTGAGAACTCTTTATTTAATGATAATGACATATTATACCAGTTATGAAGATCCTTTTACTTATCTGATAAAGTACTCAAAAGAAAAGCAAAATCCATCAGACAACAGCTGATGGGAAAGGCCAAAGCACATATCCTGTACTTCAAGAGGAACACAAAGAATGAGTCCATCATCAGGAAATTCACATCTTTATTCTGCTCCAGATCAGAAATGGCAATAACGTGTGGCTTGCTAACCTTACCCTCAGACACAGATTGCTGTGTTTACCTAAGTGCTTCTTCATTTTTCTTTCCTTACACAGAGAAATTGACTGACTTTAGAAATTGCCTCCAAAACTTTCTTGTCTCTCTAATTTTAGTCTGCTGATCCTATTTTACAACCCTGTGTCTGTTCCTTATCTTGTTTTCTCTTTCCAGGCAATAACAATCACATCTACAACATCCCACATGCCTAAAATTCTTATTTTTCTTTGGTACCTCTCTAACATGTCAAGAGGTATTATTTAAGAATATAGAATCTTAAGTAAAAACTCATGGCTCTACTACTTTCTAAGCATGAGATTTGGACAAATTAATTTTCTTCTCTCTTCTTTAATTCTCTCATTTAAAACTAAGATATGACTATATGAATAGTTGATGATTCTAAGAAAAAAAATCTCAATACAAATAAAAGTACAGTGAAATATAGTCATTCAAGTCAGAAAAAAACTAGTTGGTTTCAAGATATTTAGAGGTTTTCACACAACTCTTATACTACCGAAGAGAACCATTTGTCTGGGTAATAGCATCTCTGATTGATTTTGAAGGCTTTAATAAAAAAAAAACCGAAAAACAAAAACCCTCAAAAATAGAAAAGCATGCCCAAGTAGTATTATTGTGTTTACTGTTTTTTTTTTTTTTTAATTTCTGTTAGAAAACCTTTGGCCTTTGTGTATTTACAAACCACACCATCACAATAAATTCATAGTACTCCCCTCCAAATACACATAGAAATAGTTTTCTTATGTCTTAAATTACTTTTGAAAGGAAAAATTTATCCTCAGTCCTTGCTTTTAAATCCCTAAATAACTTCCAAATAGATCACAGCCTTCATGGATGTCCAACCTGTCACTCAAGAAACTCACTTCTCACTCTTGGCAGAAATGACTTTAAGCCTTAGTCAGTGTTGTCCCTTTGAATTTCAATGCCTATTTTGTTCTCCTTTTAACCTATTCCTCCTCCCTCAAAGCCATAGGCAAGCGCTCTCTAAATCAGTACCTTATATATGTCTCAGCACTTATCATGATGTATTTTGATGATTTTTTATATAACCCATGCATATTTCCCCAATATGGATTGAGTTCTTTAAGAAAAACTCCATCTTCACATATTCTCAAGCAAGGACAGAGGATAGTATAACAAAGTCACAAAAGTAAAATACTTGCATTCAGCATATCTATATCCCAAATCCTGAACCAGATGAAGATCAACATGAGAAGTTATAACCGCCTCCCAATACCCTATGATTAATAATTACATCGAACCCAGAAAACAGTCACTATTACAGATATTAATATAGACATGAATAATATCATCTTTTTCTTAGCAAAAGTAAATACCCATTACATACATAGACACAGACACACACACTCTCATTACACACATAGACACATTACACACATAGACACAGACACACACACACTTCACTGTATTATATAGACCTGTACAAAATGAGTGTCAATGGTACCTAAATGAATTTCAAAAACTGAATGCTACTTCTTAAAGATTAGTAAAAATTGAACAATGACAATTATTATGTGTAATTCTACCAAATACTGTGTAAACACTCTGTGTAGAAGCATGTGTATGATTCTCACAATAAAATAATGAGGTAATTATTAAAACTGACTTTATAAACAAGGAAACTGGGGCTTAAAATATTGGTAACTTTGCTAAAGCCATGAAATTAGTAACTTACAGAGCCTTGAATAAAAACCATATCTCATCCAGAAGCTGAGAAAAATTTAAATGTATCTAGTTGTAATACTACAATATTTGAAAGCTCATAAAATTTTTTCTAGGCCCACTGAAGGCAATAAACCACATGAGATAAGATAAAAAAGAGGAAAACAATTTTCACTAGTTGTTTGAAAATTTCTAACATTTCATAAAGCACTTGTCTCTTGAATATCACATGTAAACAAATAACAATTCATGGTATGTTAGAATCATTTTTTGAAACATAGAGTATCAAAATAAAAAACTGTTGCTTAATCTCACAAACGAAATCCTGCAGCCTTCAGAGACTGCTCCAATGAGACCCACTTCCACAAATACTGTCTAAAGGAATGTAGCTCCATGTCACCCGGAATTCCTTTTAGAGCCTCAATGATGTTGCTCTCCCTTTATACAAATAATATAAATATTTTAATAAAGGAGCTTTTAACTTATCAACACACTGATTAATCTGTGCTTTTCTGCCTGTGTAAAATGAAATGTTTAAAACCTAGTAATGATATATAACATCTTGCAATATTTCACTTTAATAATTGCTCTGTAATAACAAAACTGACTGGTGTTAACTGTATCTGTCACTTTGTGGGTGATTTAATTAGATTGCTAATTTGTGTTCTTGAGCATCTGACCTTTCTTGTTTAATTCTGTTTAAAAATAATACCATTGGCTTAGCTTAGTCCAGAAACTGGCTCTATCATGTCAATTTAGGGATGATCACATATTTGAAAATGGGACCAAATTATGCTATTTTATTAACACAATGTGGGAACAATCAGAAGTATCTTTTGTGGAATGGGGTATTGATCACAAAAATCAACATCATCAACAAAACATCACAAAATATTTGCTTGATGCCACATCCTGACTGATGCTGTTTCTTTGTGTTATGACACCGTTGGCAAGAGATGGAGCCATGATTTGAAGCCACACAGTTTCGATTCAGAGATAATTTTCTTAATGCCAATGATATACTAACTCTGGTTTCAATATCCTCAAGGTAGCTTTCCTTTCCATTCTACAGTTATTTTGAATGTTCACTTTTCTCATTTGGCCCAATTCTTTGTAATTAGCCTTAGCCTAACTCTGAGGGTTCCATCTACAGTTGTCAGAATGGAAGTTCGTGGAGCCTCTCTCCCTACACCTTGCACATCCACCTCCACCAATAAACTCACTCATCCCAGGACCCCTTTCACCTTTTCTTTCCCTTCAATTAATAATACTTACTCAGGTAAGTAAATTTTTCCCATGAAACTTCCACAGCTCACTCCCCTCTTTTTAATTTGTTAAGGCATTAAGCATTAATGTATATCACTACTTTTACAAAAACATTTAGCACTTTAAATAAGACATATGCCACCAAACTAATATTAAGCCATCTGTTCTAACACAGTGGAAAGAAATTATTTTCTGTGGTCCTCAGTAACATTTTAAAACCCTTGTTACTAAATCCATGAAAAAAAATCTATTTTTTAATTGGTGAAATAAAGTGAATGTTAAAATAGATGCCACAAGTTTCAAACAACTTTTCCTCTACAATCATCTAGTCACCCCTTTCTTCCCACCCCCACTTTACTTTTGGAGGCACTCTGAACTCTACCAGAGCTATGTGCTCACTGGAAATGGATATGGTCAAGACTACGAATACAAGAGAAGATATTTGAAGATCTCTAGTTTCCAAATAAATTAGCACTTGCTGGATCCCTGTGAGGTGCTAGGCATATAATATGCATTTCCTTACCCAATCCTAACAATAATCTGTAACAGAAACATTGCTGGGTTTCGGTGGTGATTTTTTTTTTTTTTTTTTTTAAGAGATGAGAAATCAAAGTACAGACTGCTTAAGTAATTTTTTTCCAAAAGTACAGAGCAGCTAAAGGAGGGTTTTGGTGGAGCCAATCTGATTCCAAAGCTCTGTCCTTACTACCACCCCTCTCCCCCACACACATAGTGTACCCCAGGCAGCCCCCAGGAGTCCTGAAACAGGAAGCTTAAGAACTGGTGTTTTTTGTTTTATTATTTTTTCCTTCTAAGAAACAGCACACACTCCACCAAAGCAAATTCATCATAACAAGGTTAATATCAGGAAGAAAACATCAAATTCAACATTTATTACTATCTTGGTCATTTACATTTTTTAGACGGACCTTGGACCTTGCTAGGGCATTGCAAAAGTGAGGTCAATGTTCAGATGAAGCAAGTTTACAATGAAAAATGGTTTCAAGTGGTCTTCTCCATCAGTTCCCTATGTACACACAAAGAGTGCTCTTCTAAAATGCTGAGCAACTCAGCATGCCACCAAATGGTTCTGAGTAACTAAGCAACATCATCTTTGTTGACCTGCTGTGCTTTCCCCTGAATGATTTCTTCCTGGCAGTGAGAGACTGAAGTGTATAGGATGGTGCCCTGTCAATTACCTGAATGGGGTTGGATCTGCAATATTTTTTTATCTTCTTAAAAATGAACCTCCTTTGCCCCGACTGCTGTGGTTTTACCGAAAAGATATTTCCATATTGTAAGGGAGCAGTATCTTCTGGGGCTTCCTAAGTTAGGAATGTGTAGTCATTAGTTTGACTTCTTGTGTCCTCTGTGACTTCAGTATAATAGGGCCTCACAGGAACTTAATAGGTTCCTGATACCAATTAGTTTCAATAAATTACTTATACATCTTCTTAATAACTTGTATTTTAAAGTGTCCTTAAATACAAGAAAAAAAATAATTTTTTTTCTTAAATTTACTAATTCCTAATACATTTTTTTTTCATGGAAGATTCTGTTTTACTCTTGATTTCTTAGAAATTAAAAGATCAAACTTTCATCATTATAATATAAGATAATATCCTCCCATCCCTCAAGCAGTTCTCCAGTTAGTTGGATTTAAGTCTTTATGGGATTCTTCACAATCTCTATGTCATTTGAAGTACTTTCCATTTCACAACTTGACTTCTGCCTTTGATGGTTATTCATTAACAGAGGAACTATCTCAGTTCCAAAAACTGATCCCTAATCAACCCCAAAAGGATTTTTGTTCATTTGAACACTGGCCTGTTCAGTTCCTTTCCTCCTGTCTCATGGCTAGCTTTATTATTATTATTATTATTATTATTATTATTATTATTATTAAAATTACTGTCGGAACACTCCAGAGTAGATCTGCTATCTTAAATTCCCACATATGTAGCTTAGCATTGATTACTCCAGGCACATTGTTTGGCAGGTCTTTAGAAATTGTCTAGATTGCTTAGCTGAGACTTGATATTCTTTGACTAGTGATGCTCTGTTCCTAATTGCCCATATTGCATAACTATCAATAACCAGCTCTATATTTCTATAAATCTGACTTCTTTACATACCTCACAAAAGTGGAATCAGGCAATATTTGTCTTTTTCTAATTGGTTTATTTCACTTAGTTTAATATCGTCAAGGGTTATCCACTTGGTTTCATAGCTAGGTTTTAATACATAAAAGCCTGAACTTCCTGCTCCAAAGTCACTGACTTTTCTCAGTAGCCTCACACTAGGTCAAAACCCTCCTGAAATTACTTTTAATACAAGAGAAAACAAATGGACATCTGGACTTGTCATGCTTTGAGTTTTCAATTTAAAAAAAAATGACTGTTTCTCTCAACTGTTTAGAAGATTTAGAAGATTCCTTAGAAGGGTGTCATTTGCCCTGAGACAAGCTACATTTCTTTATTTTAGTCATTTATCTGAATTTTGGAAACTTTGATAATTTCTCTTATACTTTAATCTCAAAGATGTTTGTAATGATAGGTGCTTCCCTCTAAGTCTGCACTATTCTTAAATGAATACGAATTCAGAGTTGTAATTTCTTACCCCCAAGATTTGATTTCAATAATATTCAATGTAATATTTGGAGATTCGTCTTTGGAACAACATCCATGAAACTCTTTTACTCTTGCTGTGGAGAATCAGAGGAAGTAACCCTGGTGATGACATGATAGTCACTTTTTAACTATTTCAGATCTATACTCTTTGCTTTAAACATTTGAGGAAGTAACATAAAATTACATCTGCTAAAGCAATCTGGCTCTCAGAAGCCTATGCTGACCAAACAAATATTTCATTAAGAGAATATTGACTACTCCCATGGATATATAAGGCTGAGAGAAAATCTTGTAAATTTAAGAATGAAATATACTTGGATTTAAATCCCAGCCACACTTTTCTGATTATTTGATATTGATCAAATTATTTAATCTCCTTGATAGTTGAGATTCATGTCAGTACTACGAATCTGGTCAAGGTCACATGGTGGGAAGATCATAGGCCTAGAAGGGAACTGAGTTCTATTGTTTAGTAAAATTAATGTAGTGTCAAGATGCCTTCTAAATATGTTTTTTTATACACAAAGTAAAATACTACTCAAGTCTAAGTCAGAGATTCCTCACCTTTCAGGGAATGGTGGAGAATGCAGAAATTCAGTCTTGTGTAACATGCTTAGAATTAGTGATGGACTCAACACTCCCATCCCCAAAGCATACCATCCTTCTAAGTCTCGAGGAACATTGTGGAAGAGAGGGTGGGAAGAATGTCAGAGCCATAACATAAAGAAAAGGTTTTGAAATGTAACTTTCTAGGCAAGACATGAACTCAGACCAGCTAAGGATGCCCCTACTGGGTCTGCAAAAGCATAAGCCCATCAAGTAGGGCATGGATAAAGGAGGAAGTCAGGGTCTTACCCCTCACTGCTGAATTATTTGCTATTCCTGGATTAAGGAAGTAGATAAACTATTGCTTTCAGTTGTATAATCCCTTGTGGGACAGCCAGGCTCCAATGGACACTTCCAATCCAATAGCTGCACAGATTACGCGGTTAAATTCATAGGTCACAAAACAAAACAAAAAATCATGGACACAAGATTGAGATCAATAGGGATAGGAGGAGGGGATTGATAGAGACAGGAGTAGATTAGAGACAGTGAGAGGAAAGAGCAATCAGAACACATTACAGACATGTATAAAATTATCAAACAACAAAACTAATCAATAAAAATTAAAAAAAAAAAACAACACCAAGGTTTCAGGATGGTAATGAGGAATAAATGTGATGGGTTGGTATAGCACTGAAGAAGCAGTGATTATACTCTCCCTGGTGTCTCTCTAGATTTGATTTATCCTGTTAAGCATAAGGTACTCATGAAAAAGTCCACAGCAATTAGGTACTAAGACTTGTAGAATACATTTTATACATCAAGTACTATTTGTTCACTACTTAAGTTAGTGTCTTAGGCCTTTAAAATAGTACAATTACTTGTTGACTCTTTTGGAAATAGCAAATGTTAACAGAACTATACTTAATATCTTAAGCTACATAATTTGGAAAGTTTGGTTTCTTGAGTCCTTAAGCAAATTGTCTATGCTGCAATGAAAGCTGTACTTATACCAGTGATAAAGATTGTTCAGTGACCCAAATTTGGCCATTCATAAAAGGCACAGTGACAGAAAGGACCTCTGAAGGATTAGTAGTGACACACTACTAAGTCTGCTCTAGATTTTGTCTTGGGTGAGAGGAATCCTCTCTTCCCTCAGTCTCTTCCCTCACTGCGAATTTGTACCATCCACCTTCTGAAAAGAAAATGACATAAGGGGCTGGAGAGGTGACTCAGAGGTTAAGAACACGTACTGTTCTTGTAGAAGACTCGAGTTTAGTTCTAAGCTCCCAACTCAGGTGGCTTACAACTAGCTACCTTTAACTCCATCTTCAAGGAATCCAACATCTCTGGCCTCCACAGGCACTACCACCGATATGTACATACACAGAGATGCACACACGCAAATAATTAATAATAAAAAATCTATTTTTAAAAGGAATATGACAAATGGGAAGTTACAAACAAGCTCAGAATACACAGGTCTACAAATACAGCAGTCTACAAAACTATAAAAATCTCAATCGACACACAAATAGTAGATCTGAATAATCTAGATTATTCCTTACATTGCAGTCACCCATATTATTAGTACCTTGCAGAACATATCATTAAAGTATAAAACAATCACTTCCTCTCTCAAAATCTTTTCATAATGAACCAAAGAGAATGGTTAAAAGCATGCACAAAGGCAGTTTTAAGTAATAAATTATGAAATAAAGAATTTAATAAGCAGCCCTGCCTTGATCTGTGGAAACTTAATCTGACATACATATGTGGAAGTCAGTTTTCTCATCCTTAAAATGAGAATAAAATTCTCTCCTCTCTTGACACCACACACATTGTCTGTTTCTTGTTTCTTTTTGTTTTTGTTTTTGTTTTTTGAGATATGGTCTCCCTGTAGTCCCAACTGGTCTGGAACTCATTATGTAGACCAGGCTGACTTCCATCTCACAGAGATCCACCTTCTCTGCCTTTGCCTCCCAAGTGATGGAATGTGTACCGCCACTTCCAGCTATACATTGTCCTTTTAAGGATGAAATATGAGTTACTGTTTTTACCCTTTCCAGGTGAAAATCATACAAAATGAGTGAAACCTTTGCATAGTGCTTTATAAATATTTAAAGCTTAAAACAGGCAGGCATAGAATTTATCATTAATGTGCCTAATAATCCATTCTTAACAGTAAATCTATGGGAGAAAGTTTTTCTTATGCAGACTTATTTTGCGACTTACATATGGCAACGAAAGAAAAGCTTCAGAAGACTAGAATAATTCTTTTTTACCAACACTAGAAATGTTAAAATAAATTTTCTATTGGCATAAGATTCAGAGGAGCTTCCTAGATTGTACTTTATCTTTGTTTTTTCATAATTTAGAACTTTTACATATCACCATATTTGAAAAGGTTGGCTATACAGAGTTATATTATGAATATTACATTTGCATTTACAACATTGACCTAGTGGTTGATGAGAACAAATATAAATCAAATACATCAGGTGTGGGAAAGGTAGTGGAAGCATGCCTGGCTCCAAAAGGAGACATGACAAAGCCTCATTGGAGCCAAAGGTGAAAAATCTGTGGGAAGATCCTACGAATTTCCCTGACAACACCTGCACATATCCATGAAATATCTATTTAATAAATCACTCCATCATTCATTATGAGTAAGCAGATTGATGAGATTTGCCATATTGATATTCTTAAACTGTACTAGCAGGAGGAAGAGAAACTGATTCTGAGAAATAGCCAATTTATTCTTCCCTTGCCTGAATGCAAGTGCTGGCAAGGGGCCCCAGATCTTTGGAAAATGAGAGTTTTAATCAGGGCTACCATAATCATATTTTCATATTCAGGATGCTATGTGGAAGTGGAAGACAGAGGCAGGAGTTTTGCTATTGAAATTTTACAATAACTAAATAAATAACATTAGAATATCTATATTACTTTCAATCCAATACCACCCAGAAGAAATTTTAGAAAAAGGAAGAAAATTAATTCCACTAAGAAAGAAAGACTATTAAAAATTTCAAGACTGTACTAAGAGAGATGATAATAAGGGCACTTGGGGGGCATGGATGTACAGAGATGTTGAATAAACATGTAAATCTATAGAACTGAATCTTGGAGATGTTTAAGTTAAAGATATTTGGAAATGCTGTTAAACAATGGCTGTGATAAAACTTAAGAACAGAGTACGATATGAGAGCGGAGCGTAGAATCCTATAGAAAAGAATCTAAGAAGTAAGTCACAATGAATAATAAAGAAGGTGCTGAAAGGTACTGACAAGGAACAAAAAGTAAGCACAGGACCCCAGAGAAAATGGCTCAACACTGACCAAAGGAAAAGAACTCTTCCAGAAGTTTGAGATGCAAATATAAAATTGCAGAGGGAAGTCAAATAAGGCCACTGATGAAACAGTGCGGAATGATGGTGTCTAGACCACAGAGGCAGTACAGGGAGGAAATCATGTATCTTTTTACGGAGAAGTGGAGAGGACCTGCCAGTGGTTCTGTGACAGTGAGTCAATGAGAACAGTCAATGGTGAGTCTCATATTTGTGGCTAATAGATAAGAAATGAAGACTTTACTTATTAGCATATAGGAGAATGCAGGTGGGATTGATTTGGAAAGGAAGAGGTGGGCTTGGTATTAATCATTCTGAATATGTTTGGTTTGAAATGTTCTGTTTACATACACAAGTAAATGCATCAAGCAGGCAAGAGTGTATGAAGGTGATTAGACATATGGACAGAGAAGGTCAGGGACAATCAGAAAGAGGAAGAGAAGATACGATGCCATATAAATAGCATGTAAGCCTTTGAGGGAGGATTGAAATCATCCAGAGAATGAGGCCTGCAACAAAACACACAGTGCACTCCTATACATACAGACACCACTGACATTAGAGATGTTCTTCTCAGGGTAGAGAAATATTGTTGGCAATCTGAAAAATTGCCAGTCTGTGATAAAGAACTGTTTAAAAAGTACCAATTTTAATCAGTTTTATCACTGTTCTTTCTTATTTTTAATTTCCTACAGGGAATGCACCCTCCTCATTGTCTGCATTGGAGTGGGACCTGCACAGTTTCTCCTCTGGGAAAAAGAGGGGATCAGTGAAGAAGACTAGAAGGAATGAGGGAGGGAATAAAGAGAGGGACAAGAAGAAGGAAAAGAGGAAGAAGGAGGGGAAATGAAAGAGGGAGTTGGAGGAGAAGGGGAAGAGGGAGAGGGGGTAGAAAAGCAAAGGGAGGAAGAGGGGGAGGAGGAGAGGAAAGTGGGGGTTAGGGTGAAATCACCATAAATATCTTATGACTAAGCAAACAAAAATAATTTTGCAAAAGATCAAATATGTTATAAATCTAAAACATACAACTACGAATATTAAGGGGAGTGAGTTTTAGGAGGTTTGCCCAGTTAATTCAAAGGATGACCAGAATTCAAAAGTACAAAATGATGAAAAACAAAGAAAACGTCAGAAAGGGGGTTATCAATAAAATAAGAAGCATGTTTCAGAAAATAGATTAGTGGTAAAGAAAATGAATTTAAAAATATTTTTTCTTGTTATATCAGTTATAGAAACTGATGAGAAATTTATTTTTCATATAGATAATTTGAGTCAATATAGAATTTTCTTTTGAGAACTTTCAACATTAACATAATTAAGGATGGAGAAGGGATAGAATTTAGGCCATGTGGCAATAAATCATACCTTTCATGTGGTCAGTATTTCTTAACTTTCCAAAGGTCTCATTCCTCTTGCTTTGGTGCTCAAATTTGTCCTCAAGAGGCAATAGATAACTTTATCACAAGGACTATTCTAGAGCTCTACATCCAGCAGGGGGAAAATGAAACTCAAATTACTTGCAAAAGTCGCAAATGTGCCGAGCTCTGTCAGCTTTCTGCAACTCTAGTCTGGATTATCAAGAAATATCAGTATTCACAAAATTTGAATGCAAAAGAAGAGCCTAAAGGCAATATGGCAGAATACATTTTAATTTGTTCCATGTCCTTACTCCTCCCATGATGCCTCTAAGAAGGTTGCACTGTGTTTGCCAGTTAGGTCCAGGAAGTTCTCTCTTCCTTCCTCCTGCTGAAGATTTTGTATATAGGAATGTACAGAATTGTTCTAATCTCCAACAGAACAGCCATCCATCATGAATGTTTCACTTTACCTCATGTCTAGTTCACTTATGGCTGAGTTCTGGGCTTCTTTGTAGACATAAAGTCAGAGAGTATTCACTGACAACTTACTGTACATAAGGCACTCTACTGTGCTGATTCTGTGATGAAGTGGTTAGAATGCTTTGTCGATGCCTCAATTTGATCAGTCTTTAACTTAGACAGGAAAATGACTTATATTACTCCATATTCCATAAGATACTTTCTCATATTTAGTCTACATCAATGCTGTTAATAGTCTAATAAAAATATAAATTCTAAATGTTATAAAGAAAACACAGTTTAATACCATATCTATTTGACAGAATAATAGTATTAGGCTTTCCCCTATGGGCTTTGACCTGTCTAACCACAGATTCCTGATATCAATGTCATGTGGTCGGTTACTCTCATAATATTCATGCTATTATTGTACCAGTAGGAATATCTTGCCAATCCAATTGTTGAAGAAACCAGGATTCATAGCTGAGCAAGGTTGATGATTAATGTTCTCTTCAGATAGCATGCATAACACCCTCCAGCACCATGAAAGCCGGTCAGTAGAGATGACGCTATGAAGCTAGCATCAGCATAATTTCTCTTTGTTTATTCTACAGCTCATGTATGCAGTGTCTTTAGCAATAGGGTCTTATTGTCAAGTTCTGGTGAATAACCAAGAGCAGGGCTAATGGTCAGTATTCTTTGAGGGTCTATGGAACACCTAATCAAAGCACTAATTAGATACAGTATTAAACTGATGCCTAATGATTGAGTGTTATGCCCATAGATTAATACACCCCTCAACTCTCACCATAGAAGCTTCCTTATGCAACAGACAGTGATTAACATAGAGACCCACAACTGGCCAATGGGGAGAGAATGAGAGGCTGCAGAGTGCTTATCCCTGAATAGTATACCCATCGCAAACTTCTGCCTCCCAAGGCTCAGAGATCATTGTGGAAAATGGGGGCAGAAAGACTGTAGGAGCCAGACATTGTGGATGACCCCAGGGAAATACAGTTTTCCACACAGCTGGTCAATTACTCATGAACTCACGGGATGGTGACAGCATGTACAAGTCCCACATAAGCTCAAGCCAGAAAAAATTCCAGCGTTAATATGGGGAGGTGGGTAAGAAACCCCAACCCTACCTGAAGAACTATTAGCAAATGATGGCTGCTGGGAGGGGGAAGAGTCAGTCTCCTTTGAGGGTGAGACTCTTGTAAGGTTAACCAGTCTCCATTGGCTATATTGGGGGAGGGGCGAGGATTCGGTATATGGGAGAATATATGGAATTCAGAGGGAAAGTAGTGGGGTATCCAGATAAGGGAGGGGATCTAAATGCAAACAAAATATACTGCACAAAAGTCATAAAAAATTCATTTTAAAAAGAGGAAAAAGAGTACCTGAAAATACATGTTGAAAATTATTTGTTTCTAAACTGATTAAATGAGAATTCTACTAAGACATTAATATTAGAATAAAATTTTAATCTTAAATCTGAAATGAGCGATTTAGGAAACATGAAGATCAAAATCACAAATGTAAGCAACTACCTAGTTTTAGTACCTTAGGTTTGGTACTTTCCTTCAAAATATGTAGTTTTGGGCTAAGGATAGAGCCTACTGATAGAGAATTTGCATAATAATATGTGGGAACCCTGGGTTAAATTGTCAGTTGACAGGATTGCAAAGGAAAGAAAGAAAGAAAGAAAGAAAGAACACATGTACATGCACACACATGCACCAAGAAAGAAAGAAAGAGAAAGAGGAAAAGAAAGGAAGGAAGGGAGGGAGGGAGGGAGGGAGGGAGGGAGGAAGGAAGGGACCCTAACATTGTGTTGTTAAAACTATCAAAATTTCATTAAAAAAAAACTTTATGAGTATATTATTTCTACTTCCCCCAGTACTTATTTAAAACACTATATTTGATAGGTGCAAAAACATTGCCTCATTCTCAAATACCCTTTCCTCAGCCTCACGAAGCAGGAAGCATTCATATGGTCCCTAAGCTACCAACCTTCAGCGGTCTCCTTGACTCCTTTGCTTGTACTCAGCTGCTGTTGGGTCTGTGGGTTCACTTCTAATGCACTAGAGCTAGTCTTTTATTGCTGTTATGATTGGTCATGAATGAGCTCACTGCTTCTAAGCCCTCCCAACCTTGTCCCTCTTGCTGCAAATCAAGCCTCCTAAAACCCCTTTCAGATATGCCATTCTTGGAACCCAAACTTTGGTGTCTTCTTTTCTGCCATCAATTCTGAACTTCTTCATTTGGCATTCAAACTCCTCCACAGCCTGAATAATAATTTTTAGGAGAAAGTGCTAATATTTGGCTGTTCTTATAAATGGTCATTTTTAATGCTTTGTTTCTTGCTTCATGTACAATCTTACTAGTTTTCTTTTATCTCTAAGTCTGTAGCACGTGATGACTCCTCTCAATCCTAAGGACCATAGCAGAATAAATAATTCAATAAACACATAGACAAACTATGAAATAATGAAACAAATAAATCTCTATCTCATTTTCCTGCTCTATTCATTGTTCATGTTTCCATGTCTCCATTAGGCATACCAAGTCCACAATTCTAATACTGCTCTTAACAGTGCTGAACTTAGAGTTCCTCAGACTGATGCTATTTCACAATGCTATTTGTGTGTGTGTGTGTGTCTGTGTGTCTGTGAGTCTGTGTGTCTGTGTCTGTGACTGTGTGTCTATGTCTGTGTGTCTGTGTCTGTGTGATAAGTATACTGATGTTGTCCTCTAGGAAGCTTCTAATTTCCCTGAGGGCAGCAGATGGTTTTCTGTCTCACAACCCCAGGCTACATATTATACCAGGAGCTGGATCCTTATCAAGTAGTTTCCCCAATCAATGACAGCGGAGATCCACCAGATAAACAAGTAGGGTCTTTTTCATCACTTTCTTCTAATTCTGCTGCCAATTAATTTATTAAATATTTTCCACATAAGCAAATATTTTATATTTTTCCATTGTTACAAAAGTTTGCAGTCTTACTGAAATAGACAAAAGAGGGAGGGCAGCTCTTTATAGTCATACACCAGCTTTCTCAGCAATCCTTTTTCCTTTAATCTCTTATACACAGTCATGTTGTAGAATTGAGTTACCAAGCGCCATGATCCTTTCCCTGGTCCTTTCTTGTGACTGCCTTGTGAATGTGAAAGTCATATGTATTTAATTCTTTGAAGTCCAAGCACATGCTTACTTGAAACAAAAGCTTTAGAGGATGAAATAAGAGGATATGATTATTGAAAAACAGAAATAAAATCACCTCCCCACGCTACCCTTGAGAATCCTGCCAAGGAATAGCTGACTGGGTGCTGAAACAAACTGCCAATTTGACTTTTAATTTTATGAACTATGAGAATTTAGACACTAGCATACCTTCGAAGCGTCAATATCATTTCTATAAATGGAAAGAACAGTAACTATGAAAAGACTGCTTTGAAATACTCTTATCAGGAAAAAATAAAACATAAGCAAACCCCAGCAATAGTTTCTCAATTTCTCTTTTTTTCCCTTTAAATGGCTTTTCTTTCTTTTAACCTAAGAGACTGTTGTTAAAAAATTATTTTATAGTTCTCAAAATGAAAACATTGTCCTATTAAGCTCTAGAGAGTTAACATACTGTGCTGTGGAGCATCATTGGGCCCATTATTTCATTTAACTTCAGTTGAATTTATCTTATTGTTACTTATTTCACCCTAATTTGCCTAAACCCTGTATTTGACATTTCTCAAACTATGTTATGTCTTACCAGAAATGTATACATGTAAAAATAACAAAGCGTTTTAAGGTCTAGAAATAATGGTACTCAGACACATAATTTTGATTCACAGCATAAAAGACATTTAGATGAATACACATTAACTCAGAGCCTTAAAGGTGACAAGGGTCATATTTGATTAAGAGATATTAAAGTGAAAACAGCCTTGTACCCTCAAAACCTTTAATATAGAAGAACTAGAATAATCAGTCACTATCATGAGGGGAGGTGATGCATTGGTAATAGGAATCAAGAATTTAGGAAGCAAAAGAACTCGAAACAACTAAGTGTGTGAAAGAAGGCAGGGTGAGTTGCATACAATTTGTATCTTACTTCCATCATGACTTTTAAATATAATTTTGTCTAGGAGAAATGTTTTATAGAAAAATGACAAGAAAAGGCCAATAATTATCTTTGAAAACCTTCCCCAATCAATGACAGTAGAGATCCACAGATAAAAATGTAGGGTCTTTTTCACTTCTCTTCAATCCATATAAACAGCACAATTTGATTAAAAAAAAATACGGTGGTGCTGCATTGGGAATCAGAAGCTAGGCTTACACTACCAATTTGCTACATGGCTATGACTCTGAAATTAGCGGGAGCTGATGACTCTGGAAATGCATTATGAGACCTGAATGCACTTTAAGTCCTTTAGACTTTCCCACCATCTGAACTTTTTTTTTTTTTTTTTTTTTTTTTTTGTCGATTTACAAATACTTGTTGCTACAAGTTTGAGGAGAAGTCCTCATAAGGTTGAACAATTCATCCTTATTTCAACAAGTAATCTGTGCACACTGTGGTCCAAATGTTCATGTTCCCTCATAACCTAGGGCCCAAAGGCATGGTATTAAGATAAGAGAACTTAGTATTCTGAAAAAAAGAGTCTGCATGAGTCCCTGAGATGGCTCAGCAGACAAAGATGCCTGCTTTCAAGCTTAGGGACAAAAACAACTGCAGTTCCATTCTGGAACCACAAGGTAAAAGGAAAAGCCTGGCTTCTGCAAGATGTCTTCTGATCCCTACACACATGTGCGCACTGTGTGTGCATGCACACACAACTGAATAATTGTAATAAAAATTTTAGTTAAAAAACAAAGTTTGCAGAGAGGTCCTAGTCTGCTCTCCCCAGTGAGATTACAGGAGAGAGGCATGAGAAGAAGTAGGCTCTCATTGAACAAGGAAGCTACTGGCTTTACTTGGTCTTCTCAGCTTCCACAACCATGAGAAAATTCTGTTGTTGTAAATGACTCTGCTTGTGGTATTTTACGATAGAGGCAGAAACAGACCGAGACTGTAAGTTTACATGTACAGCCCAACATGGTTACACTCTTTGTCACAGTCTTAATCTTCTGGTCCTTTACATTTGCACAAGCTTTCATCCTTTCCAAAGTGTGTTCAAACTCACTACCTTAAATCTGAGTAACTCCTCCACATGTTAACCCTAATCCAGATAATCTTCCCTTGCTTGGTTGCTAAGGAGTACATCCTCAACATTTCTCATTCACTTTTAACTGACATTGCTAGAATGCTAACTCTGTGTTTTCTTTATTCATTTCTTTAAAAAAAAAAAAGACTAGATAGGTCATCTCTTTAATCTTTCTACCTTCTTCTGTTGCATGTGTTTCTAAATTACTGAACTCTCAGGAGCAAAGTATGAAGATGATGTCAAAACTACTTCTATCTCTTTACAAACTGGTTTCTTAACAAATAGTTAGAACTTTTAGTCGGGGAAGGAGGTTGCCTATCCAGTCGGGATGTTAGAAAAGATCTGATCCCTGTGAGTGTGTGTTCAGATGACTAGAGCACAGGTTCAGAGGCGCTTCAAACACAGGAGTGCCAAAGAAATGGCCCCATCTTTTAACAATGTAATTTCAAATATATTTTGAAGTATAGGTTGCTAGTTTCTTTCCAAGTTACTAAAGAATAGATCTTTTTGTTACAGAAGAGTGATAATTTACTGGATCCTGTAGATTTCCTTCCTACAAGCAGACACATGCATAATAGTGCAGACCAAAAAAAAAAAAAAAAAGCATAGAATCCCTGTGCTATAAAGTCCAGGTTAATGAACTCTACAAATAATTTAGACAAACTCCTTTGTAGATTTTACAGAAGTCTATCTAAGAAAAGTACACTTTTAGTACATTAATGTAAAACTTTTTCATTTACCAGAAAACTAAAGATTGAGTCATCTGACTTTCGCACTCATAACTTTACAGTTTCTTTTTTGTTAGTTTGACTTGAAATAATTATTGAAGACAATGTTACAGGAACAGCACAATGAAGGTTACTGTCAAATCACATAGTCATGTCTATGTGAGGACAAATTCATAGATCATCAAGGAAAAAATAAAACAGAATTCCTCTAGATAAAAATGATACTTTTTTTCTATAGAATAAAGTTTTAAAAGGTAACTGATTTTTAGAAACTGAAATAAGCAAAGGTTTCAGAAACACATGAGTACATATTGCCAAGAAATATTATTCAGGGAACCAGAGGTGCAAATAGCTCACTTAACCAGATCCTGCTGTCCTCTGCATATAGAGGGAATAACAACGACCAACAAATGCCCCTCCCTAGAGCTTGTCTATACAGGAAGAAGATCCAAAGACTCTGCATGATAGGTAATGTGTTAGGCATATCTTTGAGAATCTGAGTCTAGAAAAACACTATTTTCAAAACAACTTATAAATGCCAGTATGCAAAGCAGCTTCATAAAATTTAATACATATTCTACAAAAAAGTGGGAGATGTTTTGATTTGAAAACCAAACTTAGGAAGGACAGATTTTAATCTTCCAACATGGTTTCTAAAGTTCATTTCCAGATATCCTTTTTAAATCTCAAGTTCCACCACAAGATTTATCATTAAAATACCTAAAAGAAATAAGAAAACACTGAAAGATGATGATATTTTTGGCCTACCAACTTTTGTAAGGTTCCTTTTCTTGTAACTATTTTCAACCAAAACAGCAATGAGAAATATTTAAGACCTTAACAGAGAAAAGGGTGCTTTTGAGAGAGTTTGAAGATTTCAAGAAATAGAATAGATTGAAAATTTGTATTTCAAAAACACTTATGAAATGAATTTTAGTACTTATGTTTTTATCTGAATACAATATTGAGAAGTTAAAATGTTCTGAGACAAGACAAATCAACTTAAAAATGTGAAATTTTAAAATTGCAGGAATAGATAACACCTGGATCATTGCCACAATCTTAAACATTCAAATAACATTTGTATTTGTAAATAAATCAGTAAAACTTAACTGATTCTAGAGTATATTGATTTAGCTGATGGTTGTCAAATAAATTAAGAGCATATCACAGTGCATTTTGCCTACAGTCATTTCACAGTTTAGACAGAAAAAGAGCCACTACATACCACCAATTCTTTTTTTTCTCTTACAGTCTTTATGGAACCTGAAAGAATAACTCATTTCTTTCTTTACTCTGTCAAGTTAATAGAAGAGGACGAGTGCATAAATACTACTTTGAGGGTACATGTGAAATAAGTATGACCATTTTACCGAACATGAGTAAAAGATAAAAATATCAATAGTTTTTCTCCAAAACACATTCTATATTCAGTTTGACTCGAGAATACTTCAAGCTGCTCACTGTGTTAAGAATTAAAAAGATAAATTTTCAAACATTCTTGGACTTCAACAAAGAAAATAATGTCTGTTCCATATTAGACAACATGTACCATATTAGACAACATGTACCAAGCTCAGGGCCCTGCTGCTAAGGATGGGCGCACACAACTCTAAGTAAAGGGGTAAAGGTGACAAGAGTATCCTCTAGGTGCCAGAGCCTGCAATCCCAGGTCATGCTGTCCCCTGAAACTTCTGCCAAAAGAATCAGAAATTCTTGACAAATGAAATAAGGGAACACACTTACCCAATTAGATCTTAAGACCATATTTATCAACTCACGCGCTAAATACCAAAAAGCACCCTACAAACACAACAGAACTTCAATTTAATTTAGAAACTTTTACTCCAGACAAAGTTGACTAAAAGCAGTTTTAAACATGGTTCTCTCAAAACTTGGCTCTACTAAACGTAAGTTCAGCTAAAATAAAAACCTCACAATTGTAACGCAGTTCAGATGTGCACATTCTTGGAATTCATCGGGTTTATTTCATTCTTACCATCTACAAGATTCAATCTATGTAACTGCATATACAGATATATAACCGCATGCTTTGAAGCATCTGATTTTATGTTTATCCAGAGTAATTTGCTTTGCTTTCTTTCCTGCCAAACCACTTCTGTTGTTTGAAACAGGGCAGTGACAGCATACACCTTCTTGTTATTATTTATGTACGGAAGGCCAAACCAAATGTCTGGGTGGGTCTCCAACGACATAAAATGGCTAGGATGTTTTTTTCCATCCACAGGACTCAATTACATTTAAATAAACTAACTCCTAGTAAAAGATTGGCTCCAACAGAAAATACCACACAACCACAGACACTGAAATTAAATCATAATCATAAATATAGAAGTCACCAACATATTGTTAAAAATAGCCCTTTGCACATCTTTGCACACACACACACAGAGGCAAATAGTGAATACTGAGCATGGGAAGGAAGGGCGCCACCTCTTTCCACAAGATGTTTCCTTTGCTAAGCTCTCCTAGTGCATAAAAGTTTACATGCCTCAGGTTGGATATATAAGATGCACCAGCAGCTGCTTCACAGAAGCAGAAAAACTGTCATGTGCTGCCTGATTTTTAAATGGATGAGTCCTTTTGGCTGATCTCAGAGTGTCAGAGGCCTGACAAATGTGAGAAAGTCCTCAGCTGGGAGATGAGGGCTTAGGTTGAAGGCTCCTGGTCAACTGGAAGGTTGCGTTAAATGTAAATTATAGGACTGTTCTTTGGATCTACTCTCCTTTCAACCAGGCAAAAGGCAAGCAGAGCATAAGCTCATTCCCACATCATGGTGGCTTTCTCACAAAGACAGGAAGCAAGGAGGCCAAGAACAATTACAGTCACCATCTCTGAAGGACAGAAAAAAAAGGAAGGAAACATTTTATACAACCTCACATTAAATTTCCTTTTAAAGGTGCCTTTATGTATTTTTCTTTCCAATTTATATGAAAAAAAGTATTAGTTTTAAAACTACAGAACTGGCAATAAATATCCCAGTAACAATTGTTCTTTTATTAAATATTTATTGAAATAAATTCCTCTGTGTTCTCGTTTTTTCTTCTTCTGCTTCCAATATTTATTTACAGCTGGTTACAAACATCTGGTACTGTAACGGTTCCATCCATACGGAAGCCGAAGGGTAAAAAAGTCACACACACCCTTCTAACGTGACCTGTAGTTAGACAGAAAACAGTTTTCCCAGTCACTGCTTGGCTTCCTGTCTGTGACCTCTGAAAAGCATTGGAGGCCAGGGTTAATGGCCTTTCCAATCTCTGTGATAAGAATTCATTTTGTTCTATTACCAGCAGTTATCTGAGGAGCCTGCTGCATCACTTCAGCAGGGTTCAATCAATGAGAGGACCTAATGAAGTAACCAGCTGTAGCTCTATTTCCCTGGCCAGCTCTATCAGACAAATAAGATCTATCAGTCACATCTGAAGGCTGATCCTGGGTACAGCATCTTCACAGGCCGGGCTTCTATGCATATGAATAATGATAGCCCACCATTTCTTTTAAAGCTTCCCTTTTGATAGAGCTTCCCTGATGCTGGAAATGGAATGGAGTGGGTGCTGAGATGCTGCATTAAGAGGACAATAATGCAAGATTAAAGAAGGGTGAATTTTCAGGACAGTTGTAAGAGTTTATGCAAAGAGCAAAATGTTGTAATGGCATAGCCATGCAGCTTAGGCTCAGAGCTGGGCGAGTCTCAAAGATTTCTACTTCAGCTTGGTACTTTAAATCTTTATAACAGGAAGAAAGAAGGGACTGTCACTATTTTCAATGTTGCTGGGTTTATTTTTTTATTGATTTGATGACTTTTATGTTGCCTAGATTTTCAGAATAAAAATATAATAGCTATGCTCTATTTTTATCTTTTGTCCAAATAAGCATCAACATAAGTCTATCAGTTAGCTTTGGGTTATTTCATAGTAGCTATAATTGCTAGTCATACACATAGAATTAGTAAAAATCCCTTATGTGTATGCATGGTGATTTTAATTATTAATTTGTTCTTCCTTAAAGCTACTTTCACACCTATAGACTTCGGAAGAGGAAAATTCTCAAAGCCTTGTGTCATCGATTGGAAGTTTGAAAATTTATTAGAGCCATTAGAAGTTGTGTTCAAATCACACCTGTACTGATTGTGGACTTATACAGTGTTTAGAATATTTCTCTGGGAAATATTGAATGGTTCATAAAGTCATGACTAGAGTATTTATATTTGCTGATATGTTGAAAGCTCCAAGTACCCTAGTTACTGGCTTAATCAAGATGAATTTTGTGTAACACAATTTGTATTCTTTTAACTTGGTTGCTTTCTTTGTCAAACTGGGAGCGAAGAAAGCATGACTAGAGTTAGGCTACAGATGACATCTAAAGGAAGCTACACAAATGAAAACCACTTGCTAACCGTGTATTGAATAAACACATTCACGCAGGCAAAATGCTTTATTTTGTTAGAAGACAACTGTTATTCCTGCAGCTGTGCTAATGTATTATGACATAACAGTTCCAAAGGCTGTATCTCCGAATACCTTTAAATTTTTATGGGTGTATAACACTGCTTTCTTGTTCAAATTGTAATCACAGAGATGCTTAAGTGATGTGGTATGATATCCAGATGGTCTTTTCATTTCAAACCTTTGGAGATGTTGATGAAAGATTAAAGAGTACACTAGGCAAGATGCTGAATGTAACAGAAAAAATAATTGTAGCAGAGAGGGAGGGAGGGAAGAGAGAGAGAGAGGAAAGAGAGAGGAGAGAGAGAGAGAGAGAGAGAGATTGAGATATTCCTGGACCTCTAACCATCTTGGTGCATGTGAGAAGACTGAAATATCTTTGCTGCATATGTAAACAGATAAGAACATGCCTAGCAGGCATTTTGGGAACATCTGTCAATTTTTTTATAGAACATACTGATTGTGGGCTATTGATTGCATTTAAACAAAGTTGTTGCAAAAAAAAATCAGCTAACAATTCGTGTAGAAAGGGCCAATCAATATTTAAATGACTCACTTTATTGATTTAAAATTAACTTTCAATTAAGAGATCCATAGGACTCTTAACTGCGACACTTATCCATTCAAGAGAAAATAAAGGTACATTTATCGATACACTTAAACAGCAGTGGCTGGTTTCCTATCGATTCAGTCATTTGCGCTGGGATTCGTTAGCGTCATCAGCCTTTAACTCGCTTACTAGGTCTTCGCAGTGTACAATACTGCAAGGTGTAGGAATGCGCAAAAGAACACAAAGAAAGGATAGAAACTTAAGCAGAATTTAAAGATATAGAAGAAGGTAAGTCAATCCTACCCTTTATTTTCCTTCTTTTATTACTATGAAAGGAAGAATGTTGGCAAAAATATTTGAGGACTGTTAGAAAAAGTGGCCTTTTAAAGGGGCAAATTTCCAAAAGCAAGTCATTTAGACATGGTATGTTTGGAAATTATGTGAACAAATGAAACCTGAACTGACTAATAAAAACAAAAAGCTTTATTGGTTTCTATTGACTAACAAGATCACTAACTTACATATACTGGTTATATTATAATCAATGGCAGATAGAAAACAACAGTTTGTAGAATTTTAAAGATGATAATTATATTTTCCATTGGAAATGCTATATATTTGTGTTTAAGATATTTTATTCAATAGTATTGCAGGAAAGCCACATAAGGCTGTGCCTTTTTTCAAAAATATGCCAGTTGTTTTGTTTTATTATTTATTTGTGTTAAGATTTTCATAAAAATAAAACTGATACAGAAAATTAAGCTATTATATAACATCAATGGATTAATTAAAAACATGTATAAATAAGATTTATGTATGCATTTGACAAAGGTTGCTATCTATCTCGTAGTGTTTATACTGCTTCTGAGGGAAGCCTCTGGACACAGAAGCTCTGATGTAGGGTTTTTACTACAATTCCTAACACGGTATCAGAAAAATACAACAAAATGATCTTCGTGGGGAAAGGTATCTCTGCAGAGCTGTCTTCACAAGCCCTGACTGTAATTGTAATGTGTGGCAGCATCATTTTCAGGAATTCAAAAACATAGGTGTTGCTTTTGGGCTTGAAAATAACAATACCCCCAGATCTCTTAAAGCTCATTGGTCGCTTGTCCACATACTTCATTACACAAAGCCATCTGCATGAGAAAGAAGCTGTCCCAAACAGAACCCCTTGCTCATTTCCTGATATAATTCCAATCTCACTCTGCTCATGTTGAACCTGATTTTAGTCACCTTCACACTTACTGCGAATCTGTATTACCTCATGATATTCACTATGACTTAGAAAAAAAGATGTTTTCTGTACTATCAAGGACTAGTGTTAATTTTTTCCTCAGTATACTGAGCTTATGGTGGCTATACTACACCCTTCTGTCTTTGAATTTGTAAGAGAGCTCAAGAATGTATAGAAGGGGAAAAATTCAGAGCTCCAATTGTGCAAATACAGGACCCCCACAAAATAGTCACATAATATTGGTATACCGTTACTTTGAGTACATTCTGGCAATTATATTTACTAGGAAATACGTGCTGCCATGACTTCCAACTAGAAAGCAGATGATGATACTAATTAAGTGATAGCAGGTGCCACGGGATGCCTGTCATGGCCTCTCTGATCTACAGAGAGAGATGTGTGTTCCCTGTCTAAACACTCAGGAGTAGCAACAATTGGCTTAAGCGCTATTCAGTCCCAAGGTGCCTCCAATAGGGGATTCACTTTGATTTAACACTTCCTTATCACATCAAAGAAGTGAAAAAGCATCTTGGTGGATTGACTGGCAAGGATTTTTAAAATAATGAAAAAAGACTTTGCTTTTACCACAGTATGGAAATCATCTTTAAGAACTCTAGGGGCACTGGCAATGACTATAGAAGCAAAGTATTTTAAAATTCAAGTTATGAATCCATATAACAAAATAATTAAAAGCCATGTTTTTATTCACGCAAAAGCTCCAAACTGCCAATTATACCATCAAAAAGAAAATAGGGAACTAACCTGTTTGGTGGACCTACCTAAAATATCTATTCTGTCCCATAAAACAAATGATTATCACCTTAGCCAGCTTTATATTTCCTCTATGTTTTTTTTTCCATGTCATTAATCCTATTTTATCCACAACCCCATCTGACTGCACTTGCCATCCTCACAGCATGTTTTAGAGAAAGTTAAAGTTGCCTACTTCAGTGAGAGCAACCCCAAGTCTCCACCTGCAACTCACTGGCCAGCTCTCAGGACTTTCATAAGGCCACTTCATCTTGTCCCTGTGGTCTTGTGTTATCATCTTAATGACATAAGACATTAAATGGTTTGAAGCTAGAAATCTTGTCTCGTTGTGGCTCACAGTCCGTGTTACTTAAGTAGGATGTTGTAATTTGACTGGGATGGGAAATGAGACCTGCTTTTGGATGATGACCCATGCTGTGAGTCATAGGGAGGCTCAGGCAACACGCCTGAGAGACAAACCAAGTGCTTCCTGCAAGGCATGGGAAACCAGTGTCATCTAATTTCTGAGATTCTCTTATCAAGCTTGATCTGCCTTGGTAGCGTTTGTTTCTGGATCATTACTGTATTTTTTTACAATACATCAAAGACATGGCTGATAAGAGTTGATTCAAGATAAATGTGTTGCATTTTCAGCAATCTTACAACATATGAAATCTCACAGCATGGCTCATTTATTTAAGCCTTTTTTTCCCCCTCTAAAGGCTTACTGACACCATAATTTCAGCCAGGTTTCATATCACTTTACCCAAATCATTGCTAAGATGGACACAAATAATTACAGGAATTAGTGCTACAGGGTGTAAAATTGGTCTTTTTGCAGAGGAGGTGCATTCATTTCATTTTGGAATTCCCTGCTGAGAAATGATGTCTACAAACTATCTGGGGACACTGTAATCCTCTGATGTTTAGGAAAAAAATAATAAAGTTGAATGTAATCTTGACTAAGAAAAAGAAAGTGTCCGTGTCATTCATACCAAGGACAAATGTCAAATACAATCTGCTAAGCTCAAATAATTCTTATTCTTGTTGGGGGGGGAGAAAACAGCTGAAATTTGTGAAACTTCTGTTTTCCTATCTCAACAGAAATAAATGTAGTAGACATAAGCTTCATATTAAAAATACAGAGCAGTTGTACATCTTGACTGTGTTCTGAATTGGATAGGTCTCTGTCTGACTTCATTCAGATGTTTCTCTTTCCTTTATTTTTCGCAACATTTTCATTGTCAATGTCATAACTAAAGTGCATGGGCCTTAATAAAGGCACTATCATCTGTACAATACTGGAAACAAATCTGGCCACGTGCTATAATGCTGTTTCATTAACTGTGCAGAATGAAGTCTCAGTAAGCTCTTCCATGAACGCCACATGAGGGTTTTAATGTCTTGTTCCACCACAGAAAGTCAGACAGTGTTAGGCATGAGGTCTCCTTTCTCACACTTGCATGGCACTGACTAGTTCAGCCTAAGTCTAACAGAAATCCTTAATCTTCTCTTTTTAATATTGAAAAGGTAAACCCCTCTTACCTGCATGTGGAGGCCGCCTTTTCATCAAAGCCCAGGAGATTCCAGCAACAAAATCAATGTACGCATGTTCAGAGCAGTTTTCAGGGTTTTGTAAGACAAATCTCTCAAATGGGGGTGAGTTTAATGCTATTGAGCCAGGCTTCGATCTGACTGAGTGAGTGAACCACATAGCAACAGTTCGCTTTCCAGAGCTCCTGCTAGGAGAGGAGGGAACATGCTCCACAGAGGCAGCTGTGGAATTTCTCTGTGACCTCTCACCTCACCTAATCCGACTTTAAACCTTCCAGTGGACTGGTTAAATAAATAAATATTTAAAGGTAACCCCAAATCAACAAACATAATTAATGACTTTCTCCCTTCCGTGTGAATGCGTCACACTGGGAGAAGTTTCCATTCTGATGGCCTGCCTTTGCAGGGCTGGGGCCAGGTCCAAAGACCCAGGATTCTTTTTGAAAGGCATAATGTTTAGAAAAGCCAATAAAAATTCCAGTTTCTCCTTTCCTCAGGATATAGACTTGTCTTTGGAGTCAAGAAGTATAGCTTGTTTTAAATAAGCTTTTCTCTCCTGGTATTTATGATAGTCACTAAAAACTGTTGGTTTTTAAATACTTAGGCCTCTTATCTTTGAAAATATTCGATGGCATTTTTAGTTACACAAATTCCTGTCATTAGAAGTCCTAAAGCCACTACATACACATTGCCATTGACAGTTTTGACCTTAAAAACCAAAATGACGCTACACATTAAGCCCCAAATTTGGACACGTGCTGCACTCAGCCCTCCGTGGGATGGGGGCGGGGGTGTAGATGCCTTTGCCCATGTTGCACCCTTTACTTTCCTAACCTCCCAATCACCTGATGGTAAATCAATCAAGAGTTTACACAGTTATGGCTTCCCTATTGTGCAAGAATGTTTATTATGGTGGGAACAAGGCGTTTTCATATTTTCTAATATTTTGGAAAAATCACAGGGAAATAATCTCAGATTTCCATTTCATTTGAAGGTGAGTATTTTCTCAGACATTTAAAAAGCTACTGGACTTTGTGCAAAAAATGTAATTCTGAATTATGATCTACTTTTACACATAAGTGCTCCTAAATTTGACAGAAATCAATTTTGTACAATTAGAGTGAGAATATAAAACACACATTATCACTTATTTCTTTACACAAATGATAGATTATCTTTTGTTTCATGTATTGTCACAAGGAGGCTTAATCGAAAGCTAAATGGAACAGGACGGGACAAAGGCATCCCTTATGACGCTGACTCTCTCATGTCCCTTGTATCTATTCCCTCTTTAAACTGGCTTGAGATCTGAAATTTGCAATGACAGAAACAATTGTGAAATCACAGAGGCTATTTTGGTGGTGGTAGTGTTTTTTACTATTCTGTAATTCTTTGCTATTTTTGAGAGGTTACCTCAGATAGATGATCTTCACTGTACAAAAAAAGGCAGAAGAAGCTAGTTAGAGCCAGTTGGGAAGAATTACTCTAGTAAAAATGTTTTAATATTTTCAAAGGGTAGATACCTTACTTAAAAATATGCATGTTGCAAGAACTGATTTTAAGGCCTTGCCTATCTTTTAAAAAAGTATGCATTTTTAAACATGAAAAAACTGCTAGTATCACCCCGCCTCCTTTCTCTGTCTCTCTGTCTCTCTGTCTCTCTCTCTCTCTCTGTCTCTCTCTCTCTCTCTCTCTCACACACACACACACACACACATACACTAATTCACATTCTTCCAAAAGAAAAGTCTGGATTTTTGTGTGAGTATTAAGAAGAGGAATTTTCTTTGCTCATAAATATTTTAAGGCAAATTTGTGACTTCACAGTTAAATGGTATTTACAGTTTAATGGATATTGCTTACTGTTGGTCAATACCTCAAGTGTGCTGACAAGAATTAGTGAAAGATGTGCTATCATAGAAAGTACCACACTTTTAGGGCTCAGCCATGAAAGCTAGGATACAAAAGCCTGTTCTTCCCTTCCTCTGTGGACTGACTTTAGGTCTAAATAGGACCAGAAGATGTAAATAATTTTATTATTATTATTATTATTATTATTATTATTATTATTGTCTTTTCCCTAATAAGGGCATTTAATCCCAATGCGTAGGAATGGGTTTGTTGGGAATGTTTTCCTGTTCTTATATTTCTTTCAAAAAACATTATGGACACTCAATAAACAAATAAGTACTTGAAAGTGGCTGTCCCTATGGCATAAAAATAATTCTGAAGACTAAAGCTGATAATCTTGACTTCAACACAGTGCAAAAGCCCTGTGTATATGCACAATGATATACTCTGTATGCATTCAGTTTAATTCTAAGGTTTGTAAAGTTGTATTTTCTAACTCAAAGGCACATTTTGTAGCATATCACATAGGGTAAACTCCAGTTAAACCATATTTCTTTAATGGCAGAACTTCAAATGTCATCTTGGGTTTTACAAAACTCTCTTTGCAGAGGTAATTAGTTAAGGCAGCATTTGTGTGGCAATTAAAAACCACTTGCTTGCAGAAGCTTGTAGGCATTATGTAATTTTTTTTTATGCTACAAGTACATATGTGTACTCTTGCCTCTAGCTTAAATACAGTGAATGTTGTAGTTGGTTGCACAGGAATTGTCTCAAGAACATTAAAGCAAGCCAAACACGATTGTATTCCAACTAAAATTGCTCTCTTTATACCGTGTATTGAAACTTGATAACTGT
>NW_008351958.1:7526927-7541927 GCF_000622305.1 Nannospalax galili | reverse complement strand
ATAACATTGTCTCAAGAAAAGTCATCTCCAAATTCATATATTTAGGTCCAACAGTGAGTTTCCAATTTGTAGACCTGAGAAAACTGTAAAATTGCTGATATTCCTCCCAGGAGAAGCCATGCTCAGAAGGCATGGTCAGTTGATCAGACAAGACCAGTGGGCACAGTGGATCTCTTGGTACCTGCCTATGTACTGGAGATCATCTGGTCACAGTGGTTTTGGGCCACTGTTGGTGAAACAATCTTAGATATGGATAATGTAATTAGAGGTGACGCTATCTTTCCCTCCAATGTTATCAACAGTCACATACTTCTTGTGTCTGGGAAACATTAGCCTTTATTAGAAATCATTCAATGAACCAAGGTAGGGAGTCATAAGACAGGAAGGATGAGAAATCAGGAAATGACAATGAAAAAATAAATAATATATTTAAAATGCTTCATAGTGTGCTAAAACCATCTGTCCTTTCTATCCAGTTATAGCAATATTAACAGGAAAAGCAACAGTAAATCTTTTTTTTAAAAGTTACAAATAAGAAATTGGACACTTCAAGTTTTTAGACCTCCCCAGGCACTCAAACACTGCAGGACAGTGTGGTTAGGCAATAACAGTTGGCTCTCATTCTTCCACACAGCATCCACCACTGAAGGACTGTGGTACACTTGCTTCAGCAGGCTGCTTCTCATCTTAGCGTCCCACAGCCCAACTGGCAGTGGGTATCATGGTGGGTGAAGACTACATCCCTGGCTGGTAAGTGAGAACACCAAGGATGGAGCTTGATCCATAACAATACATATTTATGATAAAGGAGCCAAAACACTCATTTTATTGTATATTACACTTTCTCAGAAAAGGAACTTCCTTGATGCTATACTATACTGAAACAAATCAACCATATTCAGTGTTGTTTTACGTCTATATATGAATGTATAGCTATAGTGATATTTTATCTCTCCAAAGTATAGCTATAGTGATGTCATCTTTCTCCAATATAGTTATTTGATGCTCTATCTCTTCTAAAGTGATATCATTACAATAAGTAATATAAAATGGTTAGCTGTCTTACCTACACTGAAAAAATGATAATAACATTTGTAAAATTTCCATTGTTAAATATTACTGACATTATTTCCTGGTATAAACTGTCCCCTCTTGTCAGTTGATGTGCTGGACTACAATACTGTTGTTAGTTTAAAATTTGGGTTCCCAGGCTGGAGAGATGGTTCAGTGGTTAAGAGCACCAGCTGCTCTTGCAGAAAACTCAGGTTCGATCCTCAGCATCCACATTGTGGCTAACAACTGTCTGTAACTCCAGTTCCAGGGGAATCTGATGCTGCCTTCTGACTTCATGGGCACTGCATGACAGGGGTGGTCTTACACACATGCAGGCAATATAGTCGTATACATAAAATAAAAATAATAAAATATTTTTTTTTAAAATTTGGGTTCCTGACCTGGGAAAATCCTAAGATCATCCCTAAATATCCTTTCTTATACACTCATATTTCTTGCGTGCTTCAAGTCCCGCACATATTTTTTCATATTCCATTGATCCCCCTTCCACTTCTCTAAATGTTTCAAAATCTAAGTGGAACCAAAATTTTATCAATTTCACAAAGATACTTAATAGGCATAGGAAGATATTTCTGAAACAGGCACAAAATAAGCTCTACTATCCCAAACTAGCAAAGGTTAAACAAACTGGGGGACTCGAAAAACCTTCATCTAGTACTACACTTAAATGTCTGAACTGTTTTGTTATAAAGATGGTAAACATTTAAAATTAGCACAGCTGTTCTTTCCAATGGTAACTATTTTGATTTTCCTACTGTCAAAATAAGGAAGGGTTTTATTTCTAAACTCAAGCTTGCACTTGCTTTTTACCTAATCATTTGTTTTTCTGCTACTGGTGTCTTTCCAGAGGAGACTACTTGGGGAACTTCTTGTCTTCTATTTTGAGGGACTGAAGAGACACTAGAAGAAGATACTGAGTGCTTGAGTCTCTACTAGTAGGCTAGCAGCTGAGCCAGAGACAGTATACCATGGTCATGTCTACAGGGACGGGCTTCAGTCTGGAAAAGGTCTTACGTCTACTAAGGAGAAATGGCAGGCCAGCAGCTTCCTCTATCTCTTTCCACTTTAATTAAGTCTGAAGAAAACAATAAAGCCTTTTTTGGTACTTACATAATCACGTAAGCTATCTTTATAAAATGCTGTCTTTAAGTAAAACTATAAGTATAAAAATGACCCTTTTTGGCTCCAAAAGCAAAAGGAAGAGTTGCTGTTTCTTGCACTCATGCTATTATGGTCCATTTTTTTTTGTTGTTGTTGTTGTTGTTGTTGTTATTTTGAAGCAGGGTCTCCCTGTAGCCCCAGCTGTCCTGAAACTCATTATGTAGACCAGGCTGGCCTTGAACTCACAGAGATCGCCTGCCTCTGCCTCCCCAGTGCTGGGACTACAGGCATGCGCCACCACGCCCGGCATGGTCCATGTATTTTAAGGGTCAAAATTTGTAACCACTTTCAAGGCCACATAGGCCCAGAACAGCAGCAATCTGTGTCTGTGCAGGACAGTGAACTCACAAAAGCATCCTTTCCTGAATTATGTATATGCAAATTTCCTTTCATGAGAACCTCTTATGAGAACAGACTGTGAGACAAAACCTGCCTGAACAAGACTCATTTTATATATTTTCAGCTGAAAACATGAAAATTCATACATTTATATTACTTCAAAAAATTCTAACCTTTCAGCAACAGCAGTTTAAAAGTATTTTCAACTTAAAAATTATTGCAATCAATAAAAAGTATTCAGGTCGAGGTCTTTCTATGTAAAATACAATTTCAGGCAAATATTTACTCAGAATCATAAAGCGATGAAATGTTGCATTTTTAATAGAAGTAACAGCAGCACTGTTACATCAGAGTACACAGTGCCATTAAAACACTTAAAATGCTGTTTGGGTTCATGACTTAGAAAAGAAGGGCCCAGTGTGCATCAGGTCAAGTTTTCCTGTTCAAGAGAATCAATTTTAAGTGGAGTGCATTAGTTACTTCAACTGTGACTTGGAAAGAGCTCTTCTAATCAAAATAGTTTTAAATACTCTTAAGTATTACTTGAATTTTCTTCATATTTAGTGTTTTCTTTGACTTTTCAATTATGATTTCACTATTAACCACCGAGGTTATTGGGTTTAAAAAGAAAAAGAAAAAAAGGGATAAAAGGAATGAGAAAATAAAGGGAAGTATATAAAGAAAAAGGGAATGTGGGGCTGGAGAGATGAGTCAATGGTTAAGAGCACATGCTGCTCTTGCAGAGGACCCAGGTTCAATTACCAGGACCCATATGGCTGCTAACAACTGTCTGTAACTCCAGTTCCAGGGGATCCAACACCCTTTTCTGACCTCCATTGGCTCCATGTCTTACATACAGGCAGACGATACACTCATGAACGTACAATAAAATAAATAAATAATTTTTAAAAAGGAAATGCAATGAAAATACAGGTCAGTCTCTTTTGACTAGCTTTTTTTTTTTTTTTTAAATGTAGTTACTCTTGGGGCCTGGAGAGATGGCTCAGCAGTTAAGAGCACTGGCCGCTCTTAACTTGGATCCAGGTTTGAATCCCAGCACACACATGGTGGCTAACAACCATCCCTCATTCCATTTCCAGGGAATCAGAGTCCCTCTTTGGACCTCTGGGGGCATTGCATGATATGGGTGCACTTATATACATGCAGGCAATACACTCATAGACAGAAAATAAGAATAAATAAATAAAATTTTAAAAGTAAATAAAAACATAACTACTCTTTTATATAAGTCCATTTGACTGACAATTATATTAAAATAAATTGTGTTTTAGGATGCTGATTCTTGAAAAGTAACGTGTAATTATTTTCATAGGACAATATACCTGTCTCTCAAAATTCACCTGTGAGAATTATAGAAGGCCATAGGGAAATCTATGCATGTTTCTTCAAATGGGTCTATTTCGAAAGATGTGCATTTGTAGCAAACACCTCATTCAGTTTATAATTTGAAATCAAATAGGAACCTTTAACGCTGTTGTACTTTATGTCATTTCAAAAAATTATCTTGCAATAAGAAAATCATCTTCAAGTATTATTTGATAAAACAGTAAGTATATAAGTATACTTGGTTTAAATTATTTTAAGTGTACATAGATAAGATCTGGACCATCGTAAATGCAAATACTAAGTACATATATTTGACAAAATTTGTATTTAAACCTCCTCCAATAATTTCTCTCTCTCTCTCTCTCTCTCTCTTTCTCGCCTCTGATTAAAGGCAGTGAAAACTCTCCATTCTTTGGGAGGGAACCATAGTGCCTCCTCATTCTGTGCCTCACTGGAGGCAGAAGTGTCTGATAACGCCCACTGTTAGCGTGTGGTTACAGTGTCCTGCAAGTTTGGACAAGTTATTAGGTCAGACACTAACTTCCTAAGTGGTTGAAATGTTGTGTTCTCCTTTGTAAGCTCCTTAGCCATGGTTGGAGTCAGTGCTAATTAAGGCCCCGCAGCAATGCAGTTCCAGAGAGGTCGGTGACTTCCTTCTGACACCTTACCAGTGCTCAACTCAAAGAACTGCCCCTAATCTGAAGTGATGTGATGTAGAGCTGGCCTTTCAGATCCACCGTATATTTAACGGAAAATGACAGTTAATGGCAGGGGTGTCAAGAAAGAGCAGATGGAGGAGCTGGAGAAATGTCATTCTGTGGCTAACTTTACCTGCAATTAGTTACTCTGTTGAAGAAGCAGTGGACAAGGGCCCTGGGCACCTTGTTACCACTTTGGTGTTCCTAAAATGCCATGAAGGGGAAATCTGCATCAGACACTCCCATGGGATAAACAGCTGCTGACAACCCAAGAGTCATTCATATGTGTAAGGACCCAAGTCTAGGCCTTCCTTTCACTTAGACACATCACTTTTGTGAAGTTCCCCTGTAGAATTATTAAGCCACAATCATTTTAGTGATTGTATTAATAATAACACAAAAATAATAAATTCAAATTAAAAGAACACTTAAATTTCTTATTGGGAATATGGCATTGTGGTAATTAATCTTGGACTCATTTTCTTTTGCCCCTTGAGGCACAGAACTTGTGAAACCCAAGCAATATTCAAAGGAGAAACCAAGATTTATTGTCAGGTAGTTTTAATAGACACCTGCATGGCTTACTAATTAACACAAAACTGTAAGGTCTATTGGCACAAATCGGTCCCACACAACAGTGACACATCTACACACTGTGAATGGGTACTGTATTTTCCTCAGGATTTCTTGTTTCTGTTACATTACGGAATCATTTTCCATACTATAGCAGCTAAGGCTGAATGGAGTTCTAGGCATTTGCCATTGGATTTTGAATGTGTTTGTAACTGATTCTAAAAATGTATGTAGAAATCACCCTTTGTAATCAAGTCCTCAAGTCGCTTGAAAGAATAAAATTTGAGTTTAAAAATTGTCCCTTTTTTATTATTATTGTCTTTTTGAGATAGGGTCTTCCTGTAGCCTCAGCTGTCCTGGAACTCACTATGTAGACCAGGCTGGCCTTGAACTCACAGAGATCTTCCTGCCTCTGCCTCCCGAGTGCTGGGATTAAAGGCGTGTACCACCATGCCCAGCATGTATCTACCTTTGTAAGGCTTCAAGGTTATAGTTAAAAGCTGAATACCAAAGTCATGATGCATATTCATAATATACTCTGTATTAACTAGTCACAGTTTTTGTGTAAAAGAGCACCTTTTCATAATAGAATAAGAAGCCTTAATACCTACTAAAACCTGTACATTGCTGTATGCAATCATAGAACAGAGTTGTAGAAATAAGAGGTAATTTACCCTACAACCTTAATTTAGCAGATGAGGAAACAGAATCCCTGAGGATTTATATGATTTTCTCCAAAAAAGAGCAAGACTATGATTAAATTTTTGGTTCCTATGTCCTCATAGCAGAATGACTTTTCTTCCTTACTCTAAGTTCAATATTTATTACAAAGAGTAAAACATTCCAACACTGAAATACAGTTTAAAAATACCTGCGGACATGAAAATATGTCTTCAAGTTTGTTCTGCAGCTCTCGTGTTCGTATTACTTTAAATTCATTGCTAAACTACATATAACTATTACTATCTAAACAGATTTCTACATTAAATTTTTGGAAATCATCTACTTTAAATTATAAGACCACCAGAGCCTTTTTCTCCCTGAACTTAAGGACATCAGTCTATTGCGTACCTCTGAGATAGCTAATGCCACTTGATAAGCAAAGGTGATCAAGTCACCACCAGGATCAGTAGTACTGAAAGATAAGTCTCAAAGAAGAAAGACTTTGCAAAGTAGGATTTACACAGCCCTTGTAATTAAGAAAACACTTGGCTGATTAGAAGGTGCTTCTAATGAAAGCAAGGAAAATACATAATTTGCCCAAGGAGAAGCAAGGAAATCTTTCCAGTTATTTTTAACCAAATAATTTTTCAAACTTATCTGAACTCATTACTGTTTTACCAAATTAGAATACAGTATTAAGCAAAAGAATTTATCTTTATTTATTTTTTTGGTATCAATCATTGTAAGAAACAGTCTAACAAAAAAAGTGAAGAGCAGAGGCCTCGTGGCGCCTTTAAAAATTCTTTTCTGGTTGAGCTGCTGTTCCTCAAAGAGGGCAGACTGGGTAATCTACCCTCCTCTGTGCTGAGGTCAGGGGGTAGAAGCTCAGACTTGATCCTTGGGAATCCAAAATGTAGCGAGCTTCTGTAACTGAAGACTTCTAGCTTGGGAATCTTGCTGCTGAATGTTAAATGAGCTATAATTTGCATTATCCCTCCTCCACCGCCAAGAAAAAGATAACTATTGACATTGGTTTGATAAACCTAGAACCAGAGAGTGATTATTTCTTTGACAGATGATCTGTAGAGAATTCAACGCTGTCTTATTAAATTAATAATTTTCAAACTCTATCAAACTTTTGTTTTATATTAATATATCCTCATGAAAATGTAATCTATGCAAATGAGAACTTATTCTTTCTTTTTGTTTTGTTTAACATGCCTTATTAACTTTTCAGTAATATTATTTTAATAATTCATTTTACCATTTTTAACTTGCATAAAAAAAACCTAGTTTATCATTTCTCAAATGTGTGATTTTCTTAGATTATTTAATATACATGCCTCGGTTTCCCAGTGAAAAGCAGAGATGTAATAATATCCATGGAAATATGGCTGTGACAAGGATTACATTAGCAGAGTCCATTATAATCCTGACAGGACAAGCAATCAGCATATTATTATTACTGCTAATTTTTAGACTTCTTAGAAAACATTTAGTGTAAAATATACTTTGTAGACCACTTAATTATATATAGATAGTTTATTAAAATATAACTAGATGTGTAGAACAATTTTCTCCAGTGTTCCAAGATGCAAATATAGATAAATATCAATAGACCATCTCTTAAATTTTGACATAAATTATCAAGTAATGAAGAAGGAACATTCTCTAAGTTGCAAGTATGCCATATGAAATAAAATCTGACAAAAAATCAAGCCAATACAGATTAGCTTAAATGAAATTCAAATATTTATATCACGAACTGTCCCAGACAATGCTGCTGAACATTAAATTTTGAAAAATTATTTTTATGTGAATACTTGAAGATTTATATGACAATCTACAAAGAAACTACTAGAATAGACTTATTTCTAAAATATGTTGATGCTATATTCCTGTTCCATTTATAGAATAGAAATTAAAATTATAAAACCCTACACAAATAAATCCAGATTGGTCAGATTGCAAATCCACAAATTGAAATAGGGATTTGGTAATTACCTAACTAATTTGATTAACTGAGAAGAGTAAACTAGATACTTATGACCCATGGATCTGTGTTGATCCTGAATGCTTTCTTTGACTGCATAAATCAATTTAAATTGGTTAAATGCTAAATGTACTGTCTTCATAGCATAAAATGAAAATGAGATTCTGCCATCATTTAGTTATTTTTATTAATGCAGAAAGCTAAAAACAATTGCTTACCATGATATTCTCTTATTTCCTGACAAAATACAGTTCTTGCACAGCACAGAGTCCAGAGGCTCACTCCACTCATATTCATGGCAATTTTGCTCTATGATTCCCCATTAGAGCACTTCATATAAATGTTTCTTTCAAATTGTGCTATTATGTTATAATCAAAAGACGGAATTTAGCCAAAATGTTTATTTACCATCTGTAGACAGTCAAAACAGTCTGTTGATGCACTCTTTGATATTAATTTCTACTCATTCAGGAGTGGATTTTGGCCAAAACGCTTGATTACTCTTTTGAGGAGTTCTACAGTTGTGTCAGTTTAGTCTTATATGAGCCGATAGGCAGGCCATAATGGAAGTCACTTAATACCAAGCCAGCTAACTTCTTTGTCTACCCATATAATGACACATAAATACTTTGGTTGTAAACTTTCCAGAATACAAAATAACACACTAGTGTGAAATAAATGCTTTCATGAATTATTTTATTGAAGCATCCAATTTAATCATCAAGGAAATGTGGACAGCATGCTAAAATAATCTGATAAATTCCATTAAAATACACAGCATAGTAATAATTATCAAGTTAAACTATTCACCCAGTCTGGTCTAGATTTTAGACCTTTGTTTTCAATATTTTTCTTTTTTAAACAAAGAGACAAAAACTTGGTTCTTTATAATGAAATGGGATTATTGGACATGATATCATATAGATCGCATGATAAGTGATTGTAAACAACACTGATTTGTGAGAAACTGTTTTCACATAACAAGTTTTCATATCTATAAATATCCAAAGTGGCATTTGTGTCCAAGGTCAACTTGACCAGAAGTCATTAGTGTTACTCATCCAGAGTCACTACTGCAAATCCAACAGCCCAGAAGTTACATTAGAAGGAGTAGGAGATCTATTACAAAGAAAACCCAGTGTGATCTAAATAAGAGGCAAGAAGCAAGACTGGGACAGATAAATTAATAATCAAGCATAAAATTCAATAGGTAACTGAGTGTCAAACTGTATGATGCAGGAGATTGTATGATGAGAAGACCATGAGCAAATGGTTCATGTTAGGAAAGACAATAAGGAAAAAAATAAGATTTCCTAACCAGGATCGTCTATGTTATTTTTCCACCTTAATATGTTCCCTTAGTAAGAATATTCCAAACTTCTGGGGCCTCAACCACGATAGTTACAACTTGTGCAAAGTATCAGGCAAGCCATTTATCCTGAGAGAATACTCAGTTTCCTCATTTACAAAAGAGCGAGCATGATGGTACCACCTGCTTATCATTAATGTGAGAAATGATCAAGCAGATACATACATACAATATTTGAAATGGTGATGGTAACACAGAACTCATTCAGTGAAGGTCTGCTATCATCATCATTGCTTACCATTAATGGTCTTCTCCTAAGCCTAGTTCATACTTTCAGTCTTGCTTCCTAATCATGTACACTAGGTCTCAGCCAAACTGCATTACTGACCTCTCCAACACACCCTGTGGTTTTCAAACTCAGAGCCTTTGCTTACCAAGCTTAACCCTGTCTGGAGGATCATGACCTAACTAACCACTTCCTTCTCCTGCTGTTGAAATCCTGCCCATATCACAAGCTCTCACATCCCGCTGTTATCCATTCTGTTTCAGGTTTGTTTATAAGATACTTTTTTTCTGGATTCCCACCACCCTGTTATCTATTCATCTTCTATCACTTGATTATATTCATCACATTTCCTCCTTAAACTGTAAAGTGGAATGCAAACATATTTTTGGGTTGGATTCTGTCCAATACCATGTCAATAAAAAGTCATTTAATCTTTGTTGACTTGAAAACAATTTAAACAGTTAAAATATAGGATACATAATATGCATTTGTGCATAGTGATTATGCTATTTACAAGAAGAGAGATTGTATAACCCTAAGTTTAAGGATTTGACCTACAGCAACATAAACATGCTGCTCATTGGATTTTTCCAGAAAATGACAGCAATCGTGGAATGACTGGTGACTGCCAGTGAACCTCATGCTTCGAGCTTTTCTCCATCATGATAAACATTGTACTGAACTGTCTACCCTGAAAGTGTTGTGAACAATGCATTTTCTGGTAGGGAGTTTCTGAATTCCAAATTGCAATCGATGATCTCTGTTGGTTTCACTTCTGGGAATATTATGCTGATTTTTTTCATCAATGCTCTACCAAATTTTATCTAACAATGTTAATTATCATATCTTACATAAAAATATAGCTGAGGACTATAACTCTGAGGTAGAGTGTTTATCTAGCATGCACGAGGCTTTGGGTTCTATCCCTGTACCATTTAGCTGGGAAGATAGTATATTATCTCACATATTTATTTTGTAGGCCTTCTTTTTCAGAAGCTACTAAAACAAAACCTGCTATACATCATTATATAAATAGTAATATTTTCAAATTTTGGCATATTTTATATATCTGTTTATAGCATCACATTCCCTATTTCCACGCAAAGCTAATGGCCTCAAAACTATTTCCACTGAATCACGTCTATAATCTCATATTAAGTCTTTATATGTTCAATATTTGAACAGTGAATTCATGGTAATCATGGAAAAGTAAAAGAGAACCAAACAAAATTTTCTCAATGATTCCAAACAATGTGGGGCAGGGGGGAGGTTCATGGAATCATGGAATTGCTTCACATATAGTCTCAAAATATTTGTTTTATTCCCTATAGAGTTTTAATGTCTGGAATAGTTAAGGGCATGGATTCTAAAATCACACCACTTTCCAATTGCCAGATAACTCTGTTTCTGGAATACAGGAGCTCTCTAGGATTATAAGTAGACCACTTCTGTAAGCCTCGACTTCCTCATCTATAGCACAGGACTAATAATAACACCTGGATTCCAAGTTTATTTAGGGAATTACATGAGTTCAGGAAATCAAAGGCGAACAACATTTGCTTTTTAATTATCCTCAGTGAGTCAATTCAGACTCAAGTCAAAATCCGAATTGACTCATCCACAATAGCTAACCAGTTCAATTATAAGGGACATATACAGAAAAAGTGGGGAGCATGCAAGCCAAATACCTACTTGCATCAGAACTACACAATTGAAAAAAATCATGACACTTTAGTCTAAACTTGTAACAACTGTCTCATTTCTCCACATCCATCCATTGGCATCCACAGGTGAGGTTTTAATGTCCAGTATCCACTGAAAGTCTTTGTATTTCAAATAAAAATAATAGCTGTTGTCAGGTATGTTAATGTCCATAATCATTGTAATTTTTGTAAATTATAACTGTCAGTGATCACAAACCTACTCAGTGAAAACATGAGGTAACAATTTAGCCTTTCTATCACTACTCTTAGAAGAAGAGCCACTTGTAGGAAATTTAAGTAGGAAGGAAAATTTAAAACATTTATTCTAATAGCAGTCCACCCCTCCCACTGGGATTATTTCTATGCTAATATTTTTTGGCAAATATCTGCAACTCAGATTTTACTACATTTCTCGGTTTCAATTGCAGGGTCATGATACATAATGCTAGTCTAGTTTCTGTAGACAACATGTACAAAATTTATTCAAGATACATAGACTACTACAAACAATTTTCTTTAATGTAGAGACTTTTTCAACTATGCTGTTGTTACCCTGTGTAAATAAGTCATTTAACTCAGTATGGTATAGTCTTATAAATATTCCAATATTCTTCATTATACAAAATTACACTGGAGAGAAATCACTTCCCTTGTAAATTTCTGAGAATAAAGTTTCATTTTGGGCCTCAATGATTAAAGATTATGTTAGATTAGACTAACATAGGGTATTAAGATTTGATCAGGTACTTTCAAGATTAAAGAGAGTACTAGATTTAAACAGCTACATTTCTTAGAAATGAAGAAAACAGGCTAATATTAACTGTGGCCTGATTATTTCACATTTTTATTTTGTTGAGCTTTGCCATTGAAATGATATCATAGCTCAGGCCAAGTAAATGCATAGGTAGCCTAATTTGAATATTTGTTGTCACCTTCTATTAAAATTTGGATAACCTAGGATAAAAAGCAGAAAGTAAAGCTATTTCAGTCTTTTGTTACATTCATACACAAAAAAATTTACTTGAGCCTTTTTTGGAGAGACAGTCTCAGTATGCCTAAGAATGCACTTTTGAAGGATAATTGTTTTGATAACTATAGGCTACTTGGGTTTTTAAATAAGTCATGGACTTTAAAAGTAACCCAACAGTGATGTACTGTATATTCTAACTGTCCTCAACATAATTACAGAGTGGAGCTGCAGACTGTCATTCATGGTTTTCTATTCAATTGTGTGAGGAGAAAAAGAAAATGGCGGCCTTCACATTAGCACATCACCCATGGCCAGACCAGTGACAAGACAGATTAGGATGTATATTAAATCTCACACATGACTGCCTTCCTGTATCAGGTGAAAAATACTTGCTCTTACATACATTAGGAACCAGTGTTATTTTGACATCTACATTAATATTGATAGCATATCAATGTTTATTTTTACATTGGCTACATCAATAACTAGTCTAAACATGGTAAAACTTAGATAACAAAAATGGAAACAAATAATCTAAAAGGAAGCCCTACTTTCTGATATGTAATAACAATAATGGTAACAGTAATAATAACCCTCAATACTGCTAGCTGTTTATGAATATCAATCCAACAGCAATATTTCAAGTGACATACACAGCTGTGACTATAATCTAGTCTCATTTGTCAAACAAGAAATTTGATGAAGAAAGCAACCTACAAGAGAGACAATAACATGAATATTATATGAATAGGAGATTGATGTTTTCAGAAGCTAGGTTGCCACCATGGTATTATTTCATCTTCTGTTCATTATGTTCACAGACAATAGGAAATTGCTAAGGAATTATTTCGCTTGAGAATAACAGCACATGATATACATACGTAAGGATTACAAATTGGGAACTCCCTACCTGCCTAATTTGAACATTTTAAACATTGTTATTTGTATGCATCATGCTAAGAACTAGAAGCAGGAAAATGGGTCAGAGAAGTTTTTACTGTATTTTAAAATATCACAAAAATTTAAACCCCATATTGTTTCAGGGCAGTATCTTGGTTTCATTAATAATTAAATGCTGTGTTCCAATGATGAATATTTTACAGTATTCTTTGAAATATGTTAGTTTGACTATTATACTGAAATATACTATTAGGCTTTTAAGGTACACATATATTTTATAAATATTTCATAAGAACATGGTGACTAAACCATTCATTCTGCTAGATTCATATTATTCCTGAATAGGGAAGGATTTAAAGAAAGCACTTAAAAAAGAAGAAAGAAAATACCAGGATCTGTTACTCTCTTCTAAAGCTTATATTTAAATGTCTAGCATGCAATTTTTGAAATTAAACTACTGTTAATTTCTTGAGGTTCCATCATTCAGGATAAACAAAAGGACCACATCACCAAGCAAGGTTCTTTTGAATTTAAATGAATCCTACAACAACACTTCAAGGGCAATTCATCTCCAATGTCAGACGAGCTTTCATTGAAGCAAGCCTTTGAAAAAGACTACCTTTCTCCCTTTCCAGCACTGTGGAAGATGATTCAGGTAAAAGTGATGTTCTTACTAATAACTGTCTCTATAAGATCCATGCTATCACTTATTTGAGCCTTGAAAGGGATGTCATTTCAGAAGACCATTACATAATTCTATCCACAATTAGAAGCCCTTCCATCAGGCAACCACACACATAAACAAAGGCAAGGAGAGGAGGTCTTTCTGCCCTCATCTAATGCTGATCTCTCCTCTTCTGGCAAGAAAAATGTTAAAAGAAAGTTAGAGAGGAATTCTTAGCATAGAAGAATATCTTGAACTCTAGCACTGGGGAATCTTCAGAGCCTTAAAGTTGATTAATTAATATCAGTAGAGCCCTTGAAAAGATAAAGGGTCATCATAACCAACAATGATGCTACTGAGGTCATAGGCCAGCCATGTTCTGGCCCATCTGGGGGTCATTTCTATGCTCAACAAAGTATTGTAAAATTAACTATTTTCATGAACAGATAGCCTTTAGGATAATGGCTGGCACGTTTTAATTTCTTTTTTGGCAGTACATCATTCCAAATGTCAGTAATATCAATAGTCTTCATTAGAAGTTGTCTGATACTGCCTGAATGTTTTGTACAGGTATCCAGCTGTTTCTTAATGTTACAAATGTTAAGTAGAAATGTGTAAGAAGGTACAGAAAGATAAGGTTCCATATTCTCAGTCAAGAAAAAAATGGGTCATATCAAATTCCCAGATTAAAAGTGGAAGGTTTAAAGTATTAATTATTTCTTTTCATCTCTATTGCACTCCTACCTTTAAATAACAATGTAACCTTTTAAATACTCTCACAAAAACCATCTTTCATTTCTAAACTATATTCTGAACAAGAGGTAAATGATGGCCCATTTATAACATTTTCAACTCATAGGGTCCACATGTGGCTGGGTATGAGCATAGCCAGATAGACTGTACATTTCAAAATAACTAAGCCTCATAAATCTCCAGAAATTCCTCACATCTATTATGTTTACCCTATGCTGCTGATGAGTCTGCTGGGCTCTGTACAGAGGAAATTAAAAGTACTCCAGAAGATTTGGCAAGAAGATGCTAGAGGTAGTAATAGGCAGAAAAAATTACCTAAAGCATCATATCCAGGTTTGGCTACCATTTGCATATTTGGGATTACAGTGGGTGAAATGAAAATTCTACTGAAATGGAATAAATTATCCTCTCAAATCCCCACCTGCTTATTATTGGTGATGTTTGATAGTAAACATTTTAAACTACACTCAGTATACTTTATGAAATTTAACTGAATTTAGCACTCTTATTGTAAGTATTTAGGTGGTACTTGTATCCACCTAAAACTTTCACTCATAACCTGGTGAT
>NW_008351958.1:7502865-7521784 GCF_000622305.1 Nannospalax galili | reverse complement strand
GGTGAGCCTTTCCAAACACCAAATGACAGGACCCGTACATAATATTTGGTAACGCTCATGGACAGAAATTCAAACACTTTTTTTAATCAAGCAAAGTACTCTGCTCTATAGCATCATTTTCAGCACTTTTTTTTTTTTTTTTTTTTTTTTTTTTTTTTTTTTTTTTTTTTTTTTTTGTATGACTGTAAGTTTCTGATTCCCAGAAACTTACTTCCTTGTTCCCAGGAAGAGAAATTCCGTATTGCTCCTGTAAGCTATGGCTCATCACCCATGAAAAACAAATCTTCCACAATTAACCTCAGAGACAAAGAGATAAAAGATTCAAAGTAAGAGATTGTGGAATACCTGGAGATAAGCTTTATTTCCTTAATACAGACCCTTTAAAAAGACAGCCAGCCTGGATCCACCTAGGAACATTCCAGTACTCTTCAAACACAACAGCCTCAAGTAGGTACAAAAGGGAAGACACACATCTTCTTGAACCAACCCCAGGATCTGAGAGGTCTCAAGGTGCTGGAGTGTGTGAAAGAGTCTGCCTTGTGGCCCAGGGTAGTGTCTGTGATTAGAACACACCAAAACATTTTCCAGGAAGGAAGTAGAGGAAATTAAACCTTTTCTTCTCATGTAAATTAAGTAATAGTCTCCCCAATTGGTATTCAACAAATGTCATTTCTAAGATTTCAGTTTGAGATGTACTTATAAGTAAATAGATCACCCCAAGCTTTTCTTTGTAGCTCACTTACCATGCCCCCTTTCCACACCTATTGAGAATACTTCAGCTTGTTGATTCAAGAGAATTAAAAATGGTACCAATAAAAGGAGCAAGGGCTATTTAACAGTGCATTTCCTTGTGTCTCAAATCCTCACTGTCTAGCACAGAACCCCATTTCTTGTCATTCTGCTGTGTTAAGAACAGCAGGCTACAATCATTCAGGCTGCCCCATCAACTGTGAGTTTTAATTTGAGCCACTTTCACATTTGTGGGGCGGGGGGGGGCACATACATACACAAAACCTTACTTTTTCTGCCAACCCATCTTCACCCTGTGTTGTCCCACTGGAGGCTTTCAGGCTATGCTCTACTCCTGAGCAAGCCAAGCATAGCAAGTGTGTCTGCAACACTCACAGGCTAATGAACAATGCACAAAAACAAAGGGAACAGCAAGGCTCCTATTATCTGATCTTCCGTAAAACACACAAAAAAACTGCCTCCTCTGGAGCAGAGGAGGTGCCAGGAAGCCTGCAGGTGTGAGATGGTTAAAAGAAAAGGCCAGGACTAAATAGATTCTTTGACTGTCAGGGATTAGAGTTGTGGCAGTAGTGGTAACTCACATCTTTTCCTTTAATTTACAAAATTTTCTCACGAGTCTTCAAGAGTTCACCCCATCAGGGGCTTTGGGGGCCATTGAAATGTCTTAAGTTTTAATTAAGTTGGAGTTGTCAGAAGAAAGCTTTTTTGGCACACAGTCAGGGTCATTAATTACTGCTATCTTTGTTTCTTTCTGTAAAGAGAACTCTGCCGACTTGTTGGGTTACTCACCCAGCCTACATTTTCTACCCTCCCGTTCCCATTCAGTTCCAAGTGGGACTTGATTAAGCAGTTGACCAATTACTTCCATCAGTTCTAGGTATAAAGCACTTACAAAGTCCTAAGTCTTTAAAAAAATCTTTCTCATTAGTGGTTTAGGCACAGTGGTAATAATAAATGTGCCTAGTAAGTGATCAAGCAGCTGGACTTTTACATGGATTTCTGCATTTAAATATACTATCTTCACTCTGTTCACCTCATTATTGATTCAGCAGATCCATTCTTGTTCTCAGAGCCTGTGACCTGGGCTTCTATGCAATGCTAACCAAGCCAGAAACAGAATTTTGACTGATATCTCTGAAGTCAGGTAGATAGTCTTACTGTTTCCAGTAAAATTGGTCATCACTATCACTAGCAATATTTTATGGATGTAAAAATGAAGGTTTTAGATAATTTGTTGATATTGTTGATGCAAAAGCATAACTCTCACCTCAGAGGGAATAAGAGTTTATTCTGGAGCCAAATGTGAGTGACCAGGGCCTGGGAACACAGATTCGGGTTACCCCAAATTCCATGTCCTAGTGTAGTAACAGTTACATTATGTTTTTTGTAGTAGCAGAACAAAAAAAGTCATAAATCAAGACACTTTTCAAATACATTGGAGGACACATTCAGTAGGCAGGTCATAGCAAAGTGGGGGGGGGGGGGTTCTAAGATAGGCCCCAGATGCTATCTGATGACATTCTTTGCTTTTTGTTTGGGGAGCCCTGGTGGTTTGCTAAGTTAATACATTTTATTAGTCACAAAATGTTAATTCAGAAACGGGTAGGCACAGTGTCAATATTTATGGGGTTAAAGATGTCTCCAGATGATTTGTGAGTAGGCTCTGGATCTGTAACATTCCAGCCTCTCCAAAATCTCTGAAGTGCTAATCAGTAGGTCAGCCTTTCAGGAAATTCAGTCCAAGATGCAGGAGTTCTTTCTGGGAACTTTTTCACAAATGGTTTATATATCTCTAAAATAAAACTATTGCTTTTGGATCAAGTATGTGAACAACTAAGAATATTGAAACTGATAATTATTCTTCAGTATTCATGAGGCCTTGGTTCTAAGAATCCCTAGAACAGCAGCATCCATAGATGCTCAAGTGCCTTATATAAAATAAGCCGATGTGCCTATAACTTATATACCCTCATTCACATCTCATCATTTTGAGATTACTGATGAGAACTAATCCAATGGAAATACTTGTTACCCTGTATTATTTGGGGGAGTGATGGAAAGAAAACGTCTGTACATATTCAGTACAGGCTCAATTATTTTTTGCCAAGTATTATTGGATCTAAGATACATCAAGTCTGCAGATATGGAAGCCTGTCTGTGTCTTTTAAGAAATAACACCAATTTCTAAATTACAACAATGATCCAAGTGTTATACTATATTTATTTTATTTAAAAGTCAAGAAAACCATATTCTTTGTTTAAAAAAAAACGACTTAAATTAGAATTTTTTTAATGTGTATGAGTGTATTGCCTGCATGTTTGTATGTAAGTGCACTGTGTTGTGCAATGCCCGTGGAGGTCAGAAGAAAGCACTGGATCTCCTGGAACTGGAGTTATGAATGGTTGTTAGGTGCCATGTGGGTGCTGGGAACCAAACCCAGGTCCTCTGTAAGAGCAGCCAGTTGTATTTACCTCTCCAGATTCTTAAATTAGAATTTCATAATAAAATATATTCTCAGATTGAGATAATTTGCTTTGAAGTACTTCTCTTTAGAAATGCATTTTATATTCTCTCTCTCTCTCTCTCTCTCTCTCTCTCTCTCTCTCCAACTTTTGCAGCTGCATGTGTGTGTACCTGCATGTGGAGGCCAGAGGAAAACTTCAGGCGTCATCCTTAGGAACACTATTCACTTTCTTTGGACAGGGCCTCTCATAGGCCTGTTACTCACTAAGTGAGCTTCAGGGATATGCCCACCTCTGCTCTCCCAGTGCTGGGATTACCACCACACTCAACATTTTTGCATGGGTTCTGAGGATCAAACTCAGGTACTCATGCTTTTGAGTCAAGCACTTTACCCACTGAGCCACCATCTAGCCCCTTCTTCTCCTTCTTACTTTGTACATTTAGTGTTTTTTTTTTTTTTCCATTTCACAGAAAAAAAAGTTAAGACTCTGAAAGAAGAAAGAAAACATTGAATAATTGTCTCAAAAAATTGGAAGACATTTAAAGTGGAAAAAAGCTGAATCAACACTGATGCATTTCTGTCCACTAGTAAGGCTCGAATGAGACTTGGACCTTAATCAAAATTATTTTGAAATGTGAATGAAATGGATAGGAAGAGAGTTATAATCCTGGGAATAGCCAATTAAAAGAGTCACACGTTTCTTCCTGGTGAATTTATGATATCACTTGAAATATTTTTTCCAGTAATCTCATGGTTACCTGCCATGAGTTACCATCAGAGACACATTACCACCACATGTGATGCATCAAAGGGCCCTAAACACCATAATAGGCACTCATCACTGTGATGATGATGCTTATCATTATCTGAGGACTCTGATTATGACTTTCCAAATCTAGAATTTTAATGAAGATCTAATGTAGGGAAAACCAAAACAGCAAGTATTGTCATTCATTTATTCTGGCCCCAAATGAACCACTGGGAAGGGAGAAGAAAAGTCTTGGTTTCCCCAAACAACTACTGTTTTCTCATCTTACAGATAAAAGTATGATTTTGTTATCATTAATTTTTTTTAGCATCTTCTACTTTCATATGTGAAATCACATACGTAAGAAAGAGAATACACTTTTCCCATCCTCAATAAAATTTCTAGCTGCTATTGCTAATCCATAGCAAAAGATACAAATCTGTAAGTAAAGATAAAATAAATTATTGGAATCAAATGTAACTCTTCAATTCATATAAGACAGCCATGTTTTCTGAAGAGTAATAAAGAAAGTAATATCCTATGTAAAATACTGAAGTGATACTTATTTCCTGCAATTTAACAGAGAATTTGAATGCTCCATTTTCCTTCTTTAGGTACATTATCTTATTTGTGTCTGTTTTATATCAACCCCAAACACACCATAAGTCAGAGGACTATGTTTTTTTTTTAACAGGAAAACCCATCTCAAGTATGTGAGAGAGTAATCCCTTAAGAACTTAAAGATGTCCTTGATAGGTGAATCTCAAAGTTAAAACTAAACAAACTTGGTAAATGATGACTATACAAAAAGTTATGTTACAAGTTATGTTACACACTTATTTAATGATTCATGATATTTTAAATGGCCCAATAAACCTATGGATCAATTCTGACCATGCCCATTTATCTGAATTTGGAATGAAAATATCTGATTATAATATGAATATAGTTTTGTACTTTCATTCCCCCATATGGAGCCATTTTTCCATTGTCTGAGTGACTAGTACTGTGTACATGTGTACAGTTGGAAAAGTTAGAAGGATCTGCTTTTTCATCATCCTTCAATCCCACAATATTGTGTGCATACACTATTCCCTTAGGATACTCATGGCCTTCAAGAATATGTCAGGAACACAAGGAATAAATTTAACCTAGTGTGGGAAGTTTCCCCTGGAAAGAAATACAATGTTTCATGGAGTAGAGATAAAACACCTCTGGATTTCTTTTCTCAAAGGGATAATACTAGCACCTACCCTGACAGATCTTCCCAGAATGAGCCTTGTGGAGAGAGGGGTGAAGGGCAGTCAAAGCCAATGGATAACCATGCATAACATCTACAAGAAAAGAAACTGTGGTGTATCTGATGAAAGGAAAAAAGCCAGAGAGTGTATGAAAGTGGCTGAGGCTAGACTTGGAACTGAACATCTCAAAGTCACTGAAAGATGCTAAGGGGTAGGGGATGAGTCAGCTTTCATGGTTGAACATGAGCATTGTGGCTAAGGTGTGCTGCCTGGACTAGAAAGCAGTCTGGTCTTTGCTCCCTTGAAGCCAAGGAAGGATCAAGGCAGTTGACCACTGTACTGCTTTCAGCCCCTGGTTTTCCCATAATTTTCTTGATCCCCTCCTTTTTGGTTTTTAGTCATTCATATATAGATGATACCCCAATTTCTATATCTATCCCCAAACTGGACAGATTTGATTGTCTTATTGGGTCTCCACGCTTTCCAGCAGTTGCCAACTTTCAGAGAATATTTTTTAATGTGAAAGCATTGTTTTTTAAGAGCTTTACATATGCTCTTTGATTAAATCCCACAATTTAGCCTTTGATGGAGATACCAAACTTGTCCTTTGTTTTAGGGATGAGGGAATGGAGACATGCTGAAATCAAGCATCTTGTCTAAGGTCACAGTCAGTGGAAGATGGATCCAGGATGGCCATATGTCTTCTTTTCTATTACCCCATATTCCTTCATCAAGCCTTTCAGTGAGTGGCACCTTAACGTCATGCAGTGGCTCATGCCAGAAATCTAAAATTCACCTTTAATATGTCTTTTTCCTTACCACTTAAATCTAAATTATCACTCATCCTTAAATATGCCTTCTGACCATTTCTCAATCTATCAACTTCTTTGTATTTTATCACCATCTTTTACTGACAACTCCCATTCCTTCTGGGATAACAATCATAACATGCTGAAAAAAGAAACTGATTGATTATTTTAACAATTTCTAGAACATCTGTTGTCTATTGAGCACTGTTCTGGGAACTGGAATTGTGTTAATGAATTAAACACTGTCTCAATTCAAGAACATGCATCAATGCAAGAAGAGAAGAAGAAGCAACACTCCAATATACAGTTGACATCTGATAGTAATGAGTATAAGACATGTCATGGAAGCACTAGAGAGGCGATCAGTGAATCAGAACACATACTGCTCTTGCAAAGGGCCAGAATTTGGTTCTCCAGCACCTGTGTCAGGCAGCTCACCACTATCTATGATTCCAGCTGCATGGAGATACAATACCTCTGGTCATCATGGGTACCTGTATTGACATATTGACGTGTGTGTGTGTGTGTGCGCGCACTCATGCTTGTGTGAGCAAACACGTTTAAAATAATGAAAAAATTTAAAAGGGATGTGAAAGAAGAAAAAGCAGACAGGGAGGGTAGGTATGGTGTGGGACAATAATCTGAAAAATTTGGATTCCAGATCCTATTAAATACTTTTCTTCTGTAGCTTTCCTTTCCTCTTAGTATAAAACCTAAAATCCTTCCTTTGTTGCTGGCTCCTTCATCCTTCTTACCTGTTCACTCTACTCTGTTCACATCAGATCTTCCAAGGGTATGGTTCAAGTTCAGAAGTCCCGTGATCTTAAATGTTCTCTTACTCTGTGACTCCCCTAATCCTGTTTTCCTTCAAAATTCAAACATTTAAGCTTAAGAACCTTTTCTTTTTCTTAGGAAATCTGCTGTTTCTTGCCTTGTAGTATGTAGTCTTTTGGAACATTTATTTCATCAATAATTACATATCAATATAATAAATTAATAAATGCCTGTCTTCTCCATCAATCTGTAAGCTTCATGAAACCCCAGACAGGATAATTGTTCATTATTTCATCTCCAGTCCATTCAAAACGTCCAACATGGAACAAGTTCAGTAAACATGGTGAAGAAGAAAATAGTGAGGTACAACCATGGGCAAGTAAGAGGGCAGGAGTACAGGACAGGCTGAAGATTTAATCGGGATATTTTATTTGATAGCACTTCTTGGCTGCTTGGCTTAGCAGAGTGGACAGCAATAGAAAGAGTAAAAATAGCTCTCTGGTTCCTAACTTGAGCAAGTGAATGCAGGATGCTGCCATCAACAGAGATGGAGACGCAATTACATGAACAAGTTTGTGAAAAGGATATACTCTTTTAGACATCCTGAATTTGAGATGGCTGTGGGATGTCTAGATTGAGTTTGTTATTATTTGAAGAAGAATTTCTGTGTTCTGTAGCAATGATATTTTTAACAGAACCTGAGTGTCAACTCAGGTCCAGGGATAGTTAAGAAAGAGTTGTATAAAAAGCTAGAATTCCCCATTTACTGATAAGACAGTGACAAAAGAATCACAGCTTTTATTTTGCCTTTCCAGTCTCAGTTTTGGGTAATTAAACACGAGTTCAGAGAGCTGAAGCAGTAGCAGGTGATAGAAATGCCTCTCCAAAATTTATACCTCTAACTTCAACTTCACAAATGTGTATGTTGCTAAGAAGTAGTTTGAACAATAGTAACAAGGTCATAACATACATGAAAAGGTGCCAGGAAAAAGTGTACAAATGTAAAGTATTAGAAGAATTAGAAGTTTTTACCATTTAAGTGTTATTTCTGAGATCTTTGCCCTATGTGCTCACATGGCCAGTGGACACTGATGCAGATAATCCTTTTCAGAGAGAATGAAATCAAGTGACAATTTGATTTCATAGGTAGAGCCAAGTGAAATTCTGTCAAAGAAAACATTTCTGAAGCTGTAGAGAAAATTATACATACTGATATTTCCAAAAACAAGAACAAAAGACTCCTTCTCTGTGTGCAAACATGGGAATTTCTAGAGATACAGTTTGTATTATCTACAAACTAGTTAACTAGTTAACTACTACACTAGTTGATGCTGCCGATTTATATTGTCCTGAAATTCCTTCTTTTCGCTTTAGTAAACACAAAAAAAGCTTCCTTGAACTTCTTTTGTTTTCAGATGAATTTGTCTTTTTTTTTCATTTTAAAATTTTTTTCTAGTTTTTCATGTGTGTGTTTGGTGTATGTATGTGTATGCATGTTTTTGTATGTATTTGAGTGTTCCTGACAGTGAGTAGTTGCGCATGTGGAAACCCTAAATTGAGGTGTTAGGAATCATCCTCAATCGCTCTTGTACTTTGTTTATTGGGGTAGGATCTCTCCATCCAATCCAGAGCTTGAGTATCTAGCTAATGTTGCTGCCAACTTACCCTGGTGATAACCTGTCTCACGCTTCCAGGGATAGAAGCACAGGCCAACATTCCCACCAGGGATGTATAGGGATTTCTGGAGATCTGAATTCTCGTCTCCACACCTGCATGGCTAGTACTTTATTTAACAGCTGAGCTGTCTTCCCGTCCTCCTGCTTTCTTTCTTCTTATATAAACGTAGAACTTTCTGTCTTTTGTGATCAGGTCTTCTACATAATTTTGTTTTCGTTCTTCTTTTAATCTCATCCTTGCATACAGCTCACTCACAAATCACAATCTTTACACACTTGCTTACTTATTTCTGAGGCTTCTACTTTAACTACAAACTCTGTGAGTCTATTCGTGACTTCACAATGCTTCTCTTTTTGTTTTGTTTTTGAGACAGGAGCTCCTGTACCTATACTACCCTTGAACTCACACTGTTCCTGCCTCCACGCCCAGGGCTGAACCACCATGCCTGGATCATCAGCCTTCCAATCTTGCTTTCACTTTTTCCTTGCACTCTCCACAATTCTGATGATTTTACCCAACAGAGAAGTGGGCATCAGCTCGCATTCGTGTCCCAGACATGGGTTTTCCTATTTTTTGCTGCCTTCTTCTTTACCTTCTCTCTACTCCAAACCAGCCCTACCAGCATGGCCTCTCTGGAGTTGCTGTCAACAAACATCCACTATGGTAGCCTATGATCATAGAAATTTTCTTATCATTAAGGCTCAAGTTGCTGCTATTTACTATCAATTACTATGATCCCCAAAACATATTACACCAATTCTGTACTCAAAAGCCTATCAAGGGCATTCCTTCCCTGGTAATTCAATTGCTTGCTCTCTTTGTCCAAGGGCTACAAATCACTCCATTATCTCTCCTCCTTTTCAGACTCTTCCTTTTACTTTTCCCTGCTCTTTCCTACATGTACATATTTGTATTCTACCCTTACTTCAGACCAATCCAAATGTTATCAACACAGGAAAATAAAAAAACTTTGTTAACTACCAGAACTAGAACTATCCTGGTCCTCCTTTGAAGCAAAGAACACTTTATCTGAATGTCTCTTGTGATGATTAACACATTCGGCATTGTACAACAGTTCTGTACACCTATGCCTTGCTCATTTCAATAATATATTCAATACAGGATGCTGTCCAACCCATCATCACAGAACGGCATGTCCAGAAAACAGGATAATAACTTGTGGGCTTTAATTCAGAAAAGAAATACACCTGTTATGATAGGTGACATACTGCATATTTAGAAAAACAAAAACAAAAAAATAAGATAAAAGGAGTGCCCAATTTTAATTTTTCCTCTCCCGCTCACCTGCTGTTTGAGGGAAGTTGTCTAATTCTTTGAAGACTCACTGTCTTAGGTACTGCGGCTATTCTGTGGTTCCATATTTTTCATAAGACTGAGTAGTGTGTGTGCTGAGTGCACACATTCAATACATTTTGAATTCATTCTTCCCCTCAACTTATTTGTGGTAGGTCTCTCAATTTTTTTCAGTATCAAATACATCAATCTTTATTGAGTATTACTTTAAGGTGTTACTAGGACAGCAAGAAAAAATAAACCAATGGAAGAGAAGACTACTAGGAAGAAGGATCTATGCTGTGCTTCCTTCCTATTTACCAGGGGAAGATTCATTAAGAAAAACAAATTAGTTTATCTAAATAATCTGTTGCAACTTGGAAATGCAAACTTAAGATGCAAGAAAGAGGAAGGGATGGGATTAAATTGTAGCAAGGCACTTTATATCACCTTATCAAATTTCCATTTATTGAGGAGGAAGCTAAGAAACTGAACTTAAGATGCTACTGTTGCCAACCTTGGGTTACAAGCTAAGACATTCAAGTACCTACCTTCACGTTGCCATTTCCATGTCAACATATGCATGCCCTCATGCACACATGCACATACACGTGCGCGCGCACACACACACACACACACACACACACACACACACCCCTTTACGAAAAACACAGAATGAAATTGGCCCTCTTAAGAAGCTGTTTTCTGCTGGACTTTGATTGGCAGTATCTGAGTATTAAGGGAAAGAAATCTACATTAATTAAATACCTGACATTGGCCACTATTGAGACTAAGGCAATAGATGTTGCAGATCTCTCTTGAGAAAGGAAAGGTTTGATTTTTTAGAGGAATGGATTATTCCTTTCAGTAGTATTTGAAAAATATTAAAAGCATTCTGAATTTCTAAAATAACTTTAAAATTGCAGATTACCCTAAATAAATATTTAAATAATTGACACTCACAATATTTTCCTGCATTCTTTTTCTAGGTGGGCTCAGTGCATATAGAAAAAAGAAAATATATTTAACAAGTTTATTACTATTTTAAATCTAAAAATGTTCTTTTATTCATTGTTCATGATTGAAAACCAATAGCTTAGGCATTCAATGCTATCATAAGCCCATGGACACGAACATAATTTTGTTTTTATTTTTCAAGCAATAATTGATATAAAATATTTCCTCAACCAAAAAATCTATTCATGCATTTGTTTTCTGTGTGAGATAATAATTACAGCCATATTTGTACATCATGGAAGAGATCACTTTAAAGTTTTGGTAAGTTTTGAAAATTGCTAATTCATATGATGGTTGTACAGATGTTTTGCTTTGATTAGGTTCTCAGAAACTACCTAGTACCAAATTGTGTTAAAAGGAAAATGAACAGAAGACCCCAATCTTATCTAATGGAATATTGACAATTGGTTGCAGCTAGGTGAGGAACAGCTGATCTTCCTAAAACAAGGCTCTCTAGATAGGCTGACTAGATTCAGTGGATGGACAAGCACTGGGGAATGGCTGGGGACACTGACAACACAGTGGACAGTAACAGGAATGACAGAGTATATGGGCTCTGGGGGGGGGGAGGCTATGGGACAGTGCCATTTGGGAAGTGGGTAAATAGATGAATAAGATTGTTTGGGATGTTATGTATGATATACACACAAGAAATCAACAAAAAATGAGTTATAAAAAATTCAAATCAATTTCTTCATGTCAGTTTTTGGAAAAAAAAACTGGAAATTTTTTTATATCACTGAAAAATTATTCGCAGAAAGAGGTGCAAAATATTGTGGAACCAGGCATTAAGACAATAAAGACCATTTCTTAACAAAAAGCCCGATCACCTGTGGAAACTTTTGATATCAATTTTCAACATCTTCTCTTTAACGGTTGTTCAACAAGATTTCAAAAAATATAAAAGGTTTATAATCTTTAATCATTTTTCATGTTTCCTATTTACATACAATATTTTCAACATACCTGTTGCCCTCAATTTCTCATCATTTTACTAACTATTCCGTGGGGTTGCTTTGCAGATTACGAAATATAACAACAGGTCTATAGCACCTAACAGTACCGTGCTGAGCAATGTAACATACAGAGACTAATCTGTTCTGTTTTCTATTTGGGACAGCCCAAATGACATTTTTAATCCAATGAATATGTATTCCTAATACAGGAATACTGACATCATCATGTTAATTTCAAATTGTCCTCAATTTTGTTCCCATGCCATGTATTGGTAATTTCTGCAGAATTATATCCTGAGGCTAGTTATCATAGAAGATAAACATATCTCATTCAAAATATATCTGTTAGCATATAATGGACTAATATTTGAATTAAAACATACTAAAATATTTACGATGCAAATTACAAGATAATCTACAAAATATAACCTCAAAAAGTAATTCATTTAAGACTTTTGATTCATCTAAAATTTAGTATAACCAAAAGTTTTTGTACAAAAAGCACATGAGGCTTAGGTAATATTCATAATGATTTTTTTAATTGACTTTCTGGAAGAACTTTCTACAGGATTTATTATAATATTAAATACTGTCTCAACATATAATTTTTATGGTCTATTAAGCATAACTTGCAAGTACCTTAAACACAACTAAATGAGGTAGAATTACTATTAACTTGTCTTTTAGGTTACCAAGTGCCTGGGCAATTCCAACCAGATATATCCGGAATAGTATTTTATGACAGCTCATGACTTTCTAAGTTGAGCTTCCTTGACTTAAAATTTTTATGAGATTGAAAACTGGTCCCTGAAAGTTGGGTCATTAGTCCTCACTACTTAAGAAATAATGTCCCAGCAGGCTGTATTTGAACGCCTTGAGCTCCAGAAGGTGTTAACAGAGTTGTTAATTAACCTCAGTCTGGAACCTATTGTGAAGCATCTCAAAAAGCTGGAACAATACTGAAGCTCTGCTTAACCTACATCCTGGAAGAAAAAGCTGTTACTCCAATGCTATGTCCCCAAAGTGACTTAACACTGAAGTTAGATCCAAAAAGAAGGCCAACATGGAACTACCAGATGATGAAGAAAAGGAGCAAATTTGCTTAAAACCAGCCTTTGAGAAAGCCAGCTGGAGTGAAAAGGGACAGGAAGTCAGTCCAGTCTGGAGAGAACAATCATCATTTCCACACTTGCAGTCTGATGCTCTGCCCCTAAATTATACCCCACTTAACCTCCACACTTGAACATAAATTGACAATAAAATAAACACAATACCCAAATCGCTAATTAGATTGTTGTTCCACAAGGGATACAGGGAATACTAATGCATCTCTCAACTCTCATCAATGAAGCTCCCTCATGCAACGGAGGGCAATGAACCCAGGGTTCAGGGACCATTTTGGAAGAGGGGGCAGAAAGACTGTAAAAGCCAGGACATGAGGTACATGACCGTATGGAAATAGAGTCTTACAGGCTCCTGGGACCATGTTTATATGAACTGAGAGCAATGATGACAGCGTGCACAAGACCCATGCAAAATCAAGCAGACAAAAATCCAGCACAGAACTAGGGAAATGGGCCACTGGCCCCAATCTTAGCCAAAGAACTACTGGGCAGCTGATTACTACCGGATGAGGAAGAGCTGGTCCTCTTTAAGAAAGTGGCTGTAGATAGGCTGACTAGATCCCAGTAAATTAACTTGCACTGAGGGATGTCAGAGGACACTAATTTGACTCAATAGACCTTAACATAAATAGCATAATGTATAAAATTCAGTGGGGGCTATGGGAGAGTGCTGATGGGGAAGGAGGTATAAAGAGGACTAAGATGTTATATATGAAATACACAAACATTCAAAGAAAAAAATATATATATTTTTTTAAATGATTGTTGTCCTAGCACTTGGGAGGCAGAGGCAGGTATGTCTATGACACTGGATGTCAGCCTGGTCTACATAGTGAGTTCCAGGACCGCCAGGGCTACCTAGTGAGATCCTGTCTCAAAAAAAGAAAAAAAAAAATCCACAAGGATAGAGATTCTCTGTGAGCCAGTGACTGGTCTTCATTTATAATTAAACAAATCTCAAGGTAAGAAAGACCTCTCCCCAATTTTCTGTTCCCAGTTGGTCAGTGGAACTACAGAACTGACTAGCATAAGAAACACAAATAAGAAAATTAATCTCTCTACTTTATGAAAAAAAATGTTGCTCAGTGATCCTTAGTCATCCCTTTAGGCAAATCTCAATGACATTGACAGATTCTCTCCTGAGGAACTGTCTAAGGTTTGATTCAGCTTTATCTGTTCTACATTTCTTTGTGTGGCCTTTTAAAAATACATGATTTTGAACAGTTTACATACGGACCTGAGCAACGCTACAAACGCCCCCCTGTGGCTTTCTACAGGCTTCACTTTTCTCTCCATTTTGTTGATGTTCTTGGAATCAGGTCAAGCAACAAGAGAAATAAATGACAAAGATTATGAACCTGTAAACATAACATTTAGCTGCTGTATTTTTTTGAGGGTCCAGGATCTCTGGAAATTTTCTTTATTGAACATCAACAGGCAAAATAAAAGAAGAAAACTGCTTATAAGAGATTACCATTAACAGAAGCAGAATGGTAGCAATAGGTTTGCTAGTGTAGATACAAATTAAGAAATTATATTTGATGATGCTAAGAATTTTAAAATGATTTAAATATTTCAAGTGATACAGATGCAGTAGTATACAGATTAGAGGTGCATGTGCCAACATCTCAGTGTTATGAGCAAAACCAATGAATCTTTCTGTAAGAAACAGTAGATTTTAAAATGAAATGGAGATCTTTTTTAAAGGTTGAAAACCCATTCAATTTTATGTCTTATACTGAGTTCAATATTGTATAACTGTATTAATTCAACTGGTATGTTAAAGCTGTAATGAAATGCTTCTTCTAAAAAAATTAAGAAAAATTTGTAATTACTTATTTACTTCTATTATTCTTTTCATTTTATTGATTTTTAGAAGACTTTCTTGTTTAGCTGCTGTATTTTAAGCATGCAAAAGTTAATGTGATCCATCTGCATCCATATTCAATGATGTGTTTCCTTACGGTGACTTTCATACCAGAAGCTATACTATGCATGATAATTAACAGCATCGAGTGTAATGAGGCATATATGTGAGGCAGATCATACAAATATTTATAGTTAGTATTTCTTAGAACTGTAAAAACTTCTGATTTATGTTTTTACCTTATTTCTATGGTAACAGTCATTCTCAGTTTTTCCTTAGCAGCCTGCTTATTTACATTATTTTATGTGTGATAGGTAAAAATCACTGTCAACTTGACAAGATTTAGAATCACCCAAGATTTAAGGACACACTTCTGGACTGAGGGTGTTTCCATAGAGGTTTCACTGAGGAGGGCAATCTACCTTGAATGTGGGTGGCACTATCCCAGGGGCTAGTCCAGGGCTGAATAAGAGAGAAGGCCAGCTCAGCACTAGGATTTCTTTCTGTCTGCTTCCTACGGCGTTCCGGATATGATCAGTTATGCTCTAGTGCCACAGCTAGGACCAGTCTCAGCCCCATGCCTTCCCTGCCATGACAAACTGCAGTCTCATACTGTGAGGCTAAATAATTCCCTCTTTCCTTCCTTCCTTCCTTCCAATTGCTTTTTTCTGTATTTTCTTGATATTTTCTTTACGTGTTAATGATTCTAAATACATCTGGCTTTCTGATTCATAGTCCATACTGATGAAAATTGGGTGGGAATTGGTTGCTGTGGAAACTCCAAACCACAGGTCAGCAATGCCTACAGAAGGGCAGAGTAGTGACTGGTGGAAGTGGCAATTAAGCAACAACATTAAAGACAGGAAAACTAGAACCTTGGTGAGGGAAAGTGATGGGGAGAAAGAGGGGGCACTGAGAATGGCTTCTCATCCTCAAAATGTGGAACTCGAGGGGACAAAAATAATTAGACTAATGAGGTTTAATGAGGATGGCAAGGAGATTGAAAGGGGAGTACTGGCAAAGCACAAAGGTATGAATGTTGGTCTTAGCCTGATGGTGTTTCCTTACTCCTCAAATAACCTCCTTGTGTTCCTTATTAGCCAAGCCCCCTTTGGCAAGAGGCAATTGTTTTTCATTCCATTGAAGAATAGAAAGCTTAAAAGTACATCTATTCAAAACTTGGTACGCTGAGGTGAAGATGTTGTAGAAAATGACTAATAGGGGACTACAGATTGACCTCAAAAAGGAAGAGTCTAAACTCTCTTGGCAAAGATTACATAGAAATAAACACTGGAGTATAAATGGATATTGGTGTCATCTACATGTATCTCACCAAATAGTGTAAGGTTTGCTAATTCAAATCTTTTATTAATTATATCACACTTGAAGAAAATGCATGCAATCTGATATTTATCAGATATTCCAAGCTTTATGGAATCCACATAATAAATTCCTATTAATGCATCCTAATTCTAATATTGTACATATTTGAAAGCTATGCTTCTTACAACTTACAAAAATACTGTTTACATATTATCTCATTTGGTTTTCATAAAGTCCTGTGAAAGTGAAAGAAGATAGTAATTTCTAAGTCCAACTTTCTGGACTTTCATTATTACACATCTTCCCAATGATCTCAACTGCTCTTCAGTATTTATTTTATTGCCAAAAGTCCTTTTGTCTAATAGAGAAATAATTAGTGCATTCTAAGTAAAGGTTTTTCTCTTCTGACTTCCAAGAGGCTATATCTATAAATCCTAAGAATGTAACTGGGTGTTCTGGACTAGAGATCAGTCATACTTTCTTTGTAGCACCAGTGGGGCTATGTGTCGCTCATTCACGAAGGTATCTATTCAAGAAAATACTCTCTTTTAAAACATCTCAATGTGTTTTTATTGAACTACTGGCTGTCTTCCAGAAAAATAGACCTATTCCAAGAAAGCATTCTAAAAATCTTGGTTTTGTTAGTAATTTTTCTCCAAATGACCCTTCAATTTTTAGAGTATTCAGTAGTACCCTTATACTACTACTCAACAGCCCAAACAGGACAACCAAATTCAGATACTCCCAGAGGACTTACTGTAACCTGACTCCTTTCCCATTTCCCTGCACAGGGTCAGAGACTGCTTTGCATATCAGGGCAGACAGCAGTCAAAGCCAAGACATTTGCTTCTGAGCTTCCCTTATTTTGAAATTCAAGAGGCCTAATCTGTGAAACATTCTAAGATCAGAGAGCCAAATAAGATTTCTGCTTGAATATCAGGGTATGTTTGCTTATGTTTTAAAACCCAAATGTTGTTTCAAAAGTAGATTTCGTGTCTACTAGAACCAAGACTTTATGCCTTTTTTTTTCTCATTTTTAATATTGTGTTGATTTTTTGCACATTTCAGATAATATACTTTAATCAAATTCAGACAGACCCCCTTCCCCCTCCTTACCCCGCCATCCTCCCTACCAGATTTCAGATATTCTGTCATATATGTAAAGTCCTATTCAGTCAAGCATTTATCCAGGTATCTCTCATCCACTGAAGTCTAGTCAGCCTATCTAGAGTCACTCCCTCAAAGAAGATCTACTCTCCCTCACCCCACAGTAATCATTTTCCAATAGTTCCTTGTCTAGTGTTGGGGCCACTTTTACCAGAAATAAAATTACATATATTAGAATATTACTTATCTACATAGCAAATTTAAACCCACATAATGAGCTAACCCGAATGCAAAAGAGAAGTGAAAGAAAAAGATGTATAATTTTTATTGAGTTTTGAGTATTTCCTACAATAAATCTTAATCATATTTAGACCTCCTTCTTACCTCTGCATCCCTCCATAGCATGCCCACTGGATTTCATATATTCTGTCATGTATGTTAAAGCCTTTCTGGTCAAGCTCTTGTACCCAGATGTCCCTCATTGCAAGTATAGCCACTGGAGTCTAGTCATCCTATTTAGGGTCACTCCCTTAAAGAACAGCTCTTCCTCATCCAGCAGTAATCAGTTGCCAGTAGTTCATCGGCTAAGGTTGGGGCATGCTGTCCATTTCCCTATTTCTATGCTGGTTATTTGTTTTATTGAGTTTGCATTGGTCTAGTGCATTCTGTCACTATTGCTGCAAGTTCATATGAGCAAGTTTCCAGAGACCTGAAATCTTCAATCCTCTGTTTCCTTACGCTCATGTACCAACCCTGGCTCTGACAATCTTTCTGCCCCTTCTTCCACAATGGTCTAAGCTATGGGTGGGTGAGGTTTAATATAGGAGTCCTATCCAGGGACAGACACTCTGCAGTTTCTTATTCTCTACACCTTGGACAGTTGTGGCCTTCTGTATGCATCATACTTTATTGCATGAATAAGCTTTGCTGGTGAGAGTTGAGAGATGCATTAGTATTCTCTCTACCTCCTACTCTACTACGTTCCATGAGCTTTAGGTGTAGAGGTTCACATCAGAATCTTAATCAGATTGTTGATCTGAAGTGTTTATCTCCATATTTAAACTGTAATCTTGATGAAGCTAAAAAAAATGCTTATCTGTTTGACCTTGTGTTCCTAAGGGATAACCTGTTTTCAGCACTTAATAATACTTAATAATAAAGGATAATGATAAAATAATGAAGAAATGAATTTATCTTCTCTCAAACACAATTCGTGTGCTATATCATTTCACTGGTTGTGATGTTTAGACTTTATCTCCAAGTTTCTATGTCTATTTGCTGTTTTGCTATGTGCATACTTTAAAAATGAAGAAAAAAATGGAGCTGGGCCAATAGCTGGGAGAGGCGCTTTTGACACAAGCATGAGGACCGCTCCCCAGAACCCACATAAATGCCAGGTGGGCATGGCAGTCTAGCTGTATTCTTAACCACTGGGAGGTAGAGACGGAAACCACGGAATAAGTTCACCAGTTAGACTTGCTGAATCAGTTAGCTTGGGGTTCAAGTGATAAACTTTGTCCCGATATATTATATGGAGAGTAATTGGGCAAGACACCTAGTGTCAACCTCTAGCTGTTGCACATGAGAACAAATGCACATACAGCCTCACACACAGGTGCACTCAGGAGAAACAGTAATAGACGAGACTGAGCGGTGCTTCGTATCTAAAAAGCTCAGTGTGTATTCTAGGATAAAAGTAAAAATTGTATGATTTTTCAGCTTCTTATGAGTGCACTTGGTCCATGCTTGAGTAGCCCATATATATATA
>NW_008351958.1:7472267-7502627 GCF_000622305.1 Nannospalax galili | reverse complement strand
AATATAACTGTTTACATCACTTTGATAGAATATGGTATTTTCAAACTCTCTCATGGAGAAAACTTACTTTATTTATTGATATTCCACTTCATTCTACCAAGGGTTTGAGATATAGAAATTAAACTAAGCATTACTGCCCTTAGCAAAGTTTGAGCCTAAAGATCTTTTTTATTTTCATAGTTGAAATAACTAAAATTAATAAAACCAGAACCCCAGATGACTAAAGAATCAACTGTCTAAATGTTGTAATAATAAACTTAACTATTCAAACGTATCACTGAACAAGAACCTAGTGAGGTGATCAATCACCATTTCTGCTTTTCCAGATGGCTGCTGTCCCATCTCTTAGAATAATAGAGTACTCAGATCTTTGATAGTTAATTGTACTGGATTACTGTTTGGCAATCAACCAACTCCCTGGTCTGGGGGCAGATCATTCTATTTAATGGTTCATCACCAAGACCTCACTAACATGATAACATAGATCACAATGTTATTGATGCCAAGAAAGTCAAAGCTGAGATTTAGTGCATCCCACCTGCAAAGGATTTCACTTACTAAACTACCTAGGTAAAAGGGAACAAAATGAGGCGTAGTGAAGACCAACAGCAGATTAAGTCAAATAGTAAAAAGGAGAATAGGTTTTTTTTTTCTTTCATTTTTAAAAAAAATAAGACTATGTGTTTCTAACTTTAACACATCTATTTTAGTAGTTTAGCTTAGAAGTATAAGAATAACATCTGAAATGGATTGAATCGCAAAGACCAAATAAACAAATTTATGAGAAGCTGTGATTTAAGGTTTCAGCAGAGAGTTTCACAGGTTGCATCAAATATGGGCTGTTAATTTTCATGGCATAAATACCTAAATAAAAAGAATGCCTTTTAAAAGTTAGTCTTAGAATAATAATTTTATTTTGTGGAAAGTATTAGAGTCACACATCAGCCTTATACAACCAAAAAATTGATTTCTATTTATCTTAAAAATGTAGGCCTAGCTATATTTCATATTAAAGCATGAATGAAGGCTGGACAAGCCACAACTCAACAGCAGCAACTGTTAAGATACTACAGGAGTCACATCAAATTCTGTGTTAAAGTCAGAAGCTGTTAATAAGACACAACTCTTTTCCAAAGACATTTATCTAAACAGCCAATCATGGGTCAGGGAAACATACTTCCCCTCTACTTGAAACTGAGACACAGTAAAAAAGCCCCACTTTTAAAAAGATTTAGAAATCATCAGTGTATTTTATGCATACCTCTCTCTATATATAACCTCTTCCTTCTTGATGATTCTTTATGCACTTTCCAAGAGTAATTTTGAAAGTGGTCTCAGTGGACCCCCCCTCAAGGTTCAGCAACTTTCCTGTCCTCCATGCTCCCAGAAAGCATTTTTAGAACCTGTTTCTCCAATCACCATGTCATGTTGTAATTTATTGATTTCATGCCTGTTTCTTCTATCAGAGCTCCATGGCTAGAAGGGCTTTTTTCCTGCCCTTGCATCCTCAGCACTTATGATGGTTCCTGGCACATAAGAGGAATTCAATAGATTTGTTTTAAATTAATGAATGATGTTCCACAACAAAACAATGTCCATTGACTATGATAACAACAGAAACAAAAAAATTCTCAAGAGCAAAAATTGAAGAGGTCAGAATCTGAGATGACATCATCTTTTTGACTATAGTAAGGAAAGTCCTTGGCCCACAATTACCATTTGGCTCAAGGCTGTTTTACATGAAGTCTCTTGCTACAATAAGAATCCCTTCATTTGGGGGAAGCATTGTCGTATTCAATCCCTGGCCCTTATTTCTAATGCTCCTTCTGTCCTAGGATCCTCATGGCATGAGGCACTGTAAGGCAGGGATCTGTTCAGTTAGCTGTATGAGCTTTAGCAAAGCATTTACATCCTGAAGAGCCTTCCTCCACCTCCAATGAGGGAGCAGGTTTAGGAATGTGGGTGACTGGAGTGTGGAATGGGACTCACTTGGTTACAGACTTGAACAAGTGAAAAAGTGCTCCAGTCTGACACCATCAAAAGACAAAAGTCTCCAGTAGTTGCTCATGACACTCAGAACAAAGCCCTCTCTGGGCAGGTAAAGTCTGTCATGATGAAGCCATTTTGCAGATGTTCTCCTCAAAGAGTGTGCTACTGGCCACAATGAACTAGTCAGTGTCCCCATTATCTCCCTGATGTACACCCCCTGGCTTTCTACTTTGGCACCACAACACTTCCCACAGCCATCCCTAACCCTTGCCATGCTGTGAACTGTTTCTTGCCTGCCTTCCTCTACAGGCTGTGGAGCCCTTGAGAAAGAGTACTGTGGATGCCCACCCTGGTGCCCGTGTCTAGTGTCATGTAATGTTGTCTACAGGATGAATAAATTACTGCCTGGAAACTCCTGCTTGACTGCTATTCAAGTTCCTGAATTAAGAATTGGCTATTATGTGTATTGACTAAACTTGGATATATCATGGTAAATTCTTTCACCATTATTGGAAAAATAAGCCATGCTGTGGTCAATTAAGTAAATGCAAAGGAAAACATGGTATTAATTTGGGGGTGTATAATAGACATAATGACTTTTTTTTTTAATTTTAGCAATCTTTGCCCTACTTCTCTTCACAAAAGATACAAGAAAACATATTTATGGGGTGAAAAAGAAAAAAAAAGGAGATCATAAGTATGCATGCACTAAAGACCTGTACAGTTGCATAGCTGAACAGTAAATTAGGTACTGAGGTTCTTGGACATGGAAGGAAAAAAATCACTCAAGAAATATCTACACAAAACTTCATTCTGCTTGTCAGGAACTTAGTGGCGATAGCAACAGAGGACTAGTTTGAAATTTGGCAGTTGACTATTTGAAAAACTGATAGTAGATAGTATATGAAGTCAAATTAGAAAAAAATATTTTGTAAGGCATAAAAATAACTGAGTCACATTCTTGCTGTTGCAATGTTTGAGTCCCATCTTCTCCCTCCCACCACCCCAATCCAGCCCTTCTATTTCTTACATCTGAAATCAGACATGTAACCTAGCAAAGAAAACATGTTTTGGGCAGAGATGAAAACATATATTTCTGTATATTTTAGGAAGTGAAATTATTCAAATGTGGAGAGGGGTATACTTAATAAATTATAATGCAATATGGAGTGAATAGTGACTGAAATTAACAGAAATGAGCTGGAGATACAATTCAGTAGATAAGAGTGCTTGCCTAGCATACATGAAGTTCTGGGCTTGATCTCTAACCTTGTATAAAACTGGGCCTGTTGGCAGACTTGGTGGTACATGCCTGTAATGCCAGCACTCAGAAGGTAGAGCAGGATGGTCAGAAGTTCAAGGACAGCTGCGTTAAATAGCAAGTACAAAGTCAGCCTGAAGTATGTGAGACCCTGTCTCAAGAACTCAGGGATGGGAGGCTGGAGAGAGTCTCAGCCCTCTTCTGGTCTTTACTGGCATTGGTTCACATTTAGCATACACTCAGCAAACACACATGTACACACACACACACACACACACACACACAAACACACACACAAATAGCAATTTAAAAAATAAATTTTAAAAAGAAGTAGAACAGAAATGATTATATTTACATTAAGCAAAGATGAAAATGACACAACAAAGTCCTAACACTGGGACCTTAAAGAGAGAATGCTTATCAGAGAGAATTGTACCTAAAAGAATTCAGTCTAAATAAATAAATAACTTTCATCAATTATCTCACTGAAAGGACTTGATTTGGGTACACTTTCTCATGTCCTCACTTAAGCCAAACACCAGCATGGAACTCCAGGAAGCAAGGTGATGACAATACCATTGGCTAAGAAGTGTGCAGTCACAGTGACAGAGGAAGAGAGCGACCTTGCTCACAATGCTGGCTCACAATACAAGATCATTATAAAAATGCTGATCTGATAGCAATTATCTGGAAATCCAAAAATGACACTGCTCAGATTTTCAAAGGTTCAATAGTGATATTGAAAGGGCACACACAACTAATTATACAAATTAATAGACTACTTCAACATAAAGTCATTTTTGATAAACTTTTGTCAAGTCATTTCTATAATATCTGTGCTCTTTAAAAGAATGTCAATCTTTCAGGCAACAACGATAGAATACAAAATAAATTGACAGATATTAGATTTCATTCTAATGCATAAAGCTACTCGTGTTGTAGCATATATTAAGCATACTATTGTTTACCCAAGATTTTTATACCAAGATTTTTAAGGCATCCTGAAGGAAAGACTATGAATAGTAGGAACATATTTCCTACCAACTTATAACTAACAAGATAGAAATCAAAAAGGAATGATGGTTTGTGTAGGCAACAATCAAAATATTTCTGCATCAATAACACCACCAAAATTACATTACATATAAACTAGGTATAAAGAGTTCTAATAAAAAACTGCTTTAATAAAAAACTATGCATATCAATGAATATACAATTACAAAGACATATCTCATTATTAGTAAGGAACCACATAGTAAAAATAATACATTGATTTATTTCTAGAATAAATGAATTACTATGGTAGGGATCTTCTTAGGTACTGACAGTGTAATATAAAGAGACCAACCTATCAGAGGACAAGTTGACAGTATGTGCTAAGACACGAACTCATCACCAAGCAATTCTCTTCCTAGAAATTCTTCAGTGGAAACAATTTGGAGCATTCTACTGAACAGTAGGAGACTGTGGCTAATGGCAATGCATTGTGTATTTCAAAGAACTAGAAGAAAGGATGTTGATGGGGTATGGCTCAGGGTTCAGTGTACACTTAACATGAGTGAAGCCCTGGGCTCAATTCCAAACGTTTCTTCATCCGTTCCCCTACATCCAAAAAAGTAGAAAAAAGAAAGGACTGTAAATATTCTTTTAACAGAAATCTGACAAATATTTGAGATTGATAAGTTGACCCTGACTTAAAGATCATAAAATATGTACATGAAGAAAAATATGGTGCCTCACAAAAACATAAAACTAATAATTGTGTTAGAAAATAAAACACATAAAAAGAAATCAAGAAAGTATGTAAGGATGCAGCAAACAAATTGGTTCCCAAGGTATTGTATTTTCCTAATTAGTCATACTTCTTCTCTGATCACTATAACTTTTAATTTGATTTAATTCTTATAATCAAAATTTTCAAAAATAGTCTTGGGCGGGTTAAATATTTTTTCCAAGATTCAAGGAAAAGAGTCAAAAATCCAAACTATGTTACTATGAGTCAAAAGATTTAACTAACATCTTACAAAAGAATTTTTTCACATAGTTTAAAAAATGAGCTGGGTGTGGTGGTGCACACCTTTAATCCCAGCCTGGTCTACATAGGTAGTGAGTTCAGGACAGCTGGGGCTACAGAGTGACCCTTTCTCAAAAAGACCAAAACAAACAACCAAACAAACAAACAAAAAAACAATTGTCCTAGGCAAAATCTAGAGTAGCCGTAGGAGAGAAAGGAAAAGACACAGAGATCTGGAGAGTAAAGGGAAACATGCTACAATAGTTAGAGGTTGCATTAAGGTGAAAATCCTGGGGAGCCACATATTCTCACATAAGAAAAAAGTATGTATATGTATCCATGTAAAACTTTCATTTACATTATTGCTAAATTAAAAGTTAACATAGTTCAGAGCGGTAGTACATATAGTGAAATATTTCTGAGCCAGTCAACATTCTTCTTTCTCAAGTCTTCATGAAAGTAATTGATTATTATAAACACCATTGACTAAACTCTAATCATCATTGAATTTTCCAAACTCAGTTCCAATATCTACAATAAGATTTCAGGGAGTTTGTCAGTGACGTTGAGCAAACTTTTCTGGAGATCTGGGTCTTTTATAGCAGTAAGCATTCTGTTCTCAGCATGGGACAAACCCTGCATGCTGTTCAGGGCCACCTTAACATTCTAGCCTCATCACCAGACCAGCCAAGCTTCATGAGCTCAGTTATGGTACTCATCATAGCTGGAAGAGTGTCTTAGTAACCCAAAGCAAACAGTGCCTTCTCTCTTAAATCACAGCCACAAACAGAATGCAGCATGCAGACGTATATTGAAACCAAACAGAAGCTTAATTACTCTTTTATCTCACATTCTTCACTGATATGTCTGCTCACAATTAGTTGAAAAATTTTGTTAAAAGTGAGATAAGCAAGAAAATAACTTTACTAGGCCTTACCCTAACTCACACTAGAAATTGAAATAAGCATATCAAATAGATTTTGATTTTCCCACACCTTCTGATGAACTCCCAAGAACATGATGCCCAGAGGGATTCTGAGTGGCTGTACTAATTATGTTAATTACAAATGTCTATGTCTAAACTCACAAGAAAGTGGAGGTTACTTATTATCTGATTCTATTCTTTGCTAGCATTTAAATCTACTACATTTCCATTCTAGGTTGGATACATCCTCAAGTGTCATCTTACTTTCATAGCGATATAAACATACAGGAAAGTTTTGGGCTGATGTCATTTTCATTACTAGTAAACTAGAGAGTAACTGTGCTGAGAAGCACTCACAGCAGTGGGCAATGGCCCAAAAGATTTATTTAGGTAGTGAGCTGAGAAGAGTAAAACCTCTTCCCCCAAGTCATGTGAGTCAGAGAAACTAGTTTTCCATACTTTTCAGAAGCTTCCAAGAGGCCTTTTGTAGACCAAGTAAGAAATTCCACATTGAAACTTCTTACAGAAAGGCCAGAGCAAGGGAGAGACAAGTACCTATTCCCAATGAATACAAGCTGTTTACCTCGTTCTTATTACTGTAACAGTTCTGCTCTTATTAGCTTCTGATTATGAAAAATAGTATAATGAAAATGACAAGAAAATCAAACAAACCATTTGAAAGATGAAGTAGGGGCTGGAGTGATAACTGCTCACCAGTTAAAAGCACTTGTTACTCTTACAGAGTACCAAGGTTGGGTTCCCAGAACCCACGTTAGGTAACTCAAGGACCAGGGTATATGATGCTCTTTTCAGGCCTCTGTGGGCATTTGCTCTTCTATATTTATATATATTCGGACACACAAACACATGCATATAAAATAAAATAAATTTAAAAAAGAAAGATGAATCATTATTTTGACACTTTTACTATTTATTTTGGAAAGAAAGCTTAAAACATGTTTCATATGAGTCCTTCTAGTCCAAAGGAAAAAGGACGGTGTTTAGATTCCATCTGGATTTGAGTCCCAGCTCTGCCACGGACACATTTCATGCACTCATTTCTAGTGAGCAAAGAATTACTGAAAGGTATAGGTAATGACGAAGTACAACATCGACGTTTACAGTATAGTTTGGGGAGTAAACTAGCAACTAACATAGCAGAGAATGGCGTTGGGAAGCAGAGAGAAGCTGGCAGTTGGAAATGTACACATCCTGCTTCTGCATCTGAGGATGCAGAGTGACTTCTTTTACTAAAATATTGAAAGCTAAATTTTACCTTTTCCCATTAGTTAGGATAGGAAGAACAAAATCTGGCATCTCAACACTATGAGTAGTTCATGTTCCCATGCTGAGCATTTCCTCACTCTGATCACTACACAACTGCATCATCAAGCATCCACAAAGCCGGGATAAGTCCTTATATGAAATCAGTGTGGTTTTAGAGCATCCACCGTAGATATAAAAGCAGAAATTGGGGCTGGAGAGATGGCTCAGCGGTTAAGAACACTGGTTGTTCTTGCAGAAGACCCAGGTTCAAATCCCAGCAGCCATAACCCAGCTAACAACTATCTGTAATTCCAGTCCCAGGAGATCTGACAGCCTCTTCTGACCTCCACAGGCATTGCACAACACAAGTGCACTTACTTAACTACCTGCAGGCAATTCACGCACACACATAAAATAAAAATAATAATTTTCTTAAAAAGGCAGAAATTCTTCTCAGGCTGGAGACATACTCAGGGAAGGCTTTCTGACAGCCACAAGCATCCTAGACCCTGATCTTGATTAATCACTAGCAAGTTAGCATCTTGGAGCACTACATAGACTAACAGCAGAGGAACATAGGGTCTGCTACTCACAGAATTTTAAACCTAGAACAAAAGATGGGAATTAAGAAGGTTAATTTTTTAAAAAATCTGAATTAATGACACTGTATCGCTTTGGTGAGTAAATCTGAACTATAATTATCAAGCTTCTAGATACACAACATAGCATAGAAATAGATTTGCCACTGACTCTGTCCAAAAAGAATGTACAGCCTTATAGTTCAATCAACTTCATGCAATATAATTAAGTCTATCAAAACATCTGAAAGTACTTTGAAAACTCTTCCATTATGTTATTTGTACTGAATTAGCAATTAACTCAGCTCAATAAATCTGATTCTAATCCTCAAAACACCTATAATAAGATAAGCCACATGTATTTGGTAGAAATGGAAAATAATTTTATAGCATAATGTATTTTATTAATTTCATTCATCTATATTACAGGCATTATAAAAATTCAAAATCAGTTCTTCCCTGCTTTTATTTCTAGGATATTCAGTCACACAAATGACTGGAGCAGAAAGTTCTACCTTGTTGAAAAGGAACCATGACTTCCTGGTCCTTTTCTTATAAATAACAGGTATATAGCCAAGTATTGAACATTCTGGACACCAAATATTACCTAACATTCTGAGGTTCTTGCCAAGAAAATACTCTAAGTTAATGAGATTGATGGATGTCACCTTTCCAAGCAACAAATTTTGATCTTAGACAAGTTACTTGGTCTTACTTGGAAAAATTATCCCCATCTACAAATTGAAAAAGCATTGACTACACTCTTCTAAGATATCAATATATCCTCACAACGCTGGGACAGGAGACTACAAATGAGTACTTTATGAAAACTTCATATTAAAATTAAGAAAAGCCTAAGCAATAGAAAGATATACAGCACAGAGGTTGTCAATAAGCTTCTACTAGTTATGAAATAAAAGAGTCCAGAATTATTTAAATAAATACAGCATCAATTTCTTTAAAATCCTGGATGTCTTATACAGAGTAGTTTTTACCAAAGTTTCCTTTAACACATATTTCAGTCTGTTTTACTGACATTTTTTTCTAGCTGTATTATAAGAAAAGATAGTAGACATCTGTCAATTTAAATTCTGATATAGCCATTGGTTTTATAAAAAGAAATTAATCATAGTTCCAAAACCTCATAAATTAACTTTCCTTCATGTAGGTTGAAATGGGGAACCACTGGAATGTTTGTGCAAAAAAAAATTTTGGTTTAATTAAGACAGTGCATTAGTATTTTTAATGTGATAACATTATATAAATTAGGCCAGAATAAAAAGGACTGAGTAAGCCTGGTGTGGAAGCTTGAAGTAATTAAAAGGAAAAAAAGTAAATGATGTATTTAAGAAAAGATGCTAAATGCAAAATTATAATATTTGGCAAGTGGATGGATAGAAACAAAAAAGAAAGATAGTGAGTTTGTTATATGAGAGGGTACATGTTTTAATAACAAAATTTAAAAATTCTCTTAATTTATGAAGAGGTTAAAGGGTACAATGTCAACATATTTGGTTCTGAAACATGTACCGACAAATAGGCGTGAGATCTTTATGGAACATCTATTTGAAAATAAGAACTAGAATTCAAAAGCACAGGAATAGAGAAGGATTCCATCAAACTATAAATGAACTCATATATTGGGGTAGCTAAGAATATAGAAATATCTAAAAATTACAATAAAACCAATTATAGAACCTTAGTGGAAAGTAATATCTTAGTTATTAAAAGAAGTTGTGGAAATGGTAATTTTTATTCTTCATTTTGTCAGCATCTACTATGCTGAATACTAAACATAAAGAACCAAAGACAGAGATGCGTAGTGGGTATTTGGGAGCTAAAAGACTATATTCTCCTTATTTTAACAATGATCTTGACCAAAAAGCTAAGTTTCATAAAGCATGCTTTGTTTTTCTTTGTGATGTTTACAATTATGCATTCTTCATGCAAATATCGCTTGAAAACCAAATAGCTAAAAGGAATTTGCCAGATGCTGAAAATGTTATTAGTCTTGGTTTTAGAAGTTACCATAAATCTAGTAATCATTTTTCATTGAAAGAAAATACAGTGAATTTCAAGAAAAAATGGAAATGTTACAAATCCATAACTAAGCACATGGAAGAGGTTTTGTTGTTTGTTGTTGTTTTAAAGACTTTGTAGAAAAGAAAATGCCATGGGATGGGTGTTCCTGAACAAGTCACAATTAGGGACAACTAAAACATCTTATAAACAGCATAATCTTGGTTACCTCTAAGAGTTTGTCTCTAAGAGTACTGCAGTCAGGTTTTGGCCACTCAGTAAGAAGGCTCCCATGCAGAGGATCCACCACTGGCTGTGAAAGGACTACGACCAAAAGAATTGGCTTCTCTACAGCAGAGATTATTTCAGTTTCTTAAGTATATTTTTTGATATTAGCTTCACTTTTAAACTCTGTTACCACATGTAAAGAGCCTTTAATTTTCTGGTATCTGACAGAAAGAGTTATATCTAGATGCCTAAGAAAATAATTTTAAAACAAGTGTTTATTTAACATACTTTAGATAAGAAGGTTTTAATCCAAAACAGAATAACATTTCAGTTTACTTCTTTGTATTTGTAAGTGAAAGTAATAAAAACATGCACTTCAAAAGAGTGAACTTTTGAAAACAATAGTTAAGGGAGGATCCTGATTTAATTATCTGCTTAGAATTTCTACCATAAAAGAGAAAATTTTTAAGATTTACTTTTAAAGAAATTTATACATCAAACAACAACATGACTTGGATGGTGGCCAAGTGAAAAAGTTTCCTGAGACCCGACACCCCGCAATGGTATGTTACCAGAAACCAGTCGAGACTGAAGAAACAACGGTAATGTTGTACGTTAGCAGTGCTGTGCTTGGCATACTGTCAGATTCCTACTGACAGTGGATCCACTGACTTTAACTCTCAGACAAGGCCAGTACATTTGCAAACATTTTTGATTAAACTTATTATTTTACAGACTTTGTAAGAGTAATCAATATTATTTTAAGATAATTATATTATTCAATGTCTTCAAAAATAATATTGCAGCACAGAAAACCTTTTTTTGTTAATATACTATCCATTTTATATAAATTATGTTCTATATGAAATACCCCAAAATTCAATAAAACCAACTTTTTAAAAATTATGTTTTCCACATATTATTAAGGAGATCTTACTTATTAAATATGCTAATAATCTCTAACATTAAGTTTGCTACAAACTCTAAAATGCAAATGATATCACCATCTTTAGGGGAAAATGTTGTATGGTATAACTGAGAAAGCAATTGATTGACTTTCTGATTGTTGCTTTTATTTTAGAATCTTGAAAAGGAAAATAAAATAAATAGGACAAATTTGTCATGTGACATGTATACTATTTAGTAAAGTCTATCTTTTTATAATCAATCACCCCACACACACACACATATACACACACAAAACTAGATCTACAAAAATAAGAATTTCCTCTTATCTATGTTTTCCTATACATTTTCACATTATGGGCATATATTATGAGCAAAGAAGAAACAACTTTTTCAACCAAAGTCCATCTTCTCCTGTCATTAAAAGTTATGTACGCAGGTCAACAGCATCCTGATCAGTGTCTGAGGCTCATGAGTATGACAATAGCTCTCATGCCCCAGAAGAGCTGTTGTTTAGACCAGACCTTAAAGGATGAACCTATTTCTTAGGGAAAGACAGAAGAGCATTTCACACTACAAAGACTAAAAGTTTACACCACCACAACTGCACTATGGTGTATGGGAAACATGATTCCTAGACTGGATTTGGCATCAGAAGGACAATATTTTCTCCAAATCAGATTTCTAGGCTTTTCTTTGGAAATAAAATGTATGGCTAAAGCATTTATGCCTCACAAACTTTTTACAAAAGCATAGGACATATGGGAATTTTATTTATTTAGTATGTGTTAGGTCTCAAATGGCACATGTATCTTTAGGGATAACCCTACCCTAAGCTTCACTAACAGCCAAGAAATTCATTGTCTTTATAAAGGCCAAGGTATGGTCAGAAAAGTCAAAATAAGAGCAGAACATAGATGCTGTGGTGGTTTGAATGAGAAATGTCCCCATTACTCATGTATGTGAACACTTGTTCTCCAGTTGGTGTTATTTGGGGAGGTTATGGAAGTTTTGGAGATGCATCCTTGCTGGAGGAAGTATGCCACTGAGGGTGGGCTTTGAGGGTTTATAGCCCTGCCCCACTTCCTGTTTGCTCTCTCTGCTTCCTGTATGTGGATGAAAATGTGATCAGCCAACTCCTGGCTCCTTTAGCCATGCCTGCCTGTTACCATGCCTTCCCCAACATTATGGACTCTCCTTCTGGAACCCTATGTTACAGTAAAGCTTTTCTTTCCTGAGTTGCTTTTGGTCATGATATTTAATCATTCCAACAGAAAAGTAATTAATACAGAATCCTACCATTATGGTCCTTAAATAATAAAGGGGTTTTCTAGAGTCGGTCACCACACTTTTTTAAAGGACCTGAGTCTTTCATTCAACAAGTCATCATGTAGTATGTCCACATGAATTCCATATCAGCACTGCTTATTGAACATAGAATGATAGTAACACATCATAGTCCTTGCCTTTAAGAAACATTAAAACAGAAGTTTCTAGATTTACCTATCTCGATACTTCTGATAATTGCAAAAAGTATCTGTGTACAGCACTGTAGACAGAGTGACCATTACTAGCTAGTGAGACCTAGCTACTACAGATAAAAACAAAAACAAAACTCTGCTTATTAATATGTCCTTGCTAAGCATGCAAAATGGACCATGACTCAAGTTCCCTTGTCCTACTTCACTGGGCCAGCACAGATTCATTTTCCAGGGGCAATAGTTGGGAATTTTTAAACTTTCCTCAGAAAACCATAGATTAACTCAATTGATCAGCACTGAATTTCATGTGTCCTAAAACATCCTTAACGTAAAACTGTGATCATAGGTGCCAGCCAAATTCCTGAAAAACATAATCATAATGAAAACCAGTGATAAAGCTATGGTTAGTGTCACATCCCCCTGGTGCCATGTGTTCAGCACATAGTCTACAACATGATGTTCACATGTGTAGCGTTGATTCATGTGATGGTTACTTAGGTTCTTAACATACTCTGTTAGAAGGACAGAATTTCATCAGGATTCAAATCCTGGTTCTGTCTACAAGACTGAGTGAGCAGACTGAAATCTGGGGCTCTGTCAGTAGTAAACTTTATCGTAGCACTTTCTTTTAACTTCTCCATTTAAACAGCCATATTTAATTTCTCTTCCAGTACTGTAAATTCAAGCAGTAAGCATATAAGAGGTATAAATAGCTTAAACTGGAGTACAATAAATATTTGTAAATGGTAGTTCTTACATAAGAACTTAACCTTTTTTTTAAAAAAGATGTGCATGCATGTGTATGTGAGTGCTTTCTCACAAAAAGCTTCAAATTACAAGAATTAGAAGACAAACAGAAAATAAATACAAAGTGGCTTGCAAGACATCAAGCCATAATGCTCCTCAGGAGGTCAAGCTGGGTTGCTTGACGAGGGCCTTTTGGTCACTGCCAGTTCCGATTTAAGAGTGCACTATTGATGGCCACACCAAAGGGGCCTGAAGGAAGTGGAGACTATTAAATCACTTGTTTACCTCAAGTGAGCACCAGTGGTACTCAGTCAATGATTTTATTGATCTGAATACAGTCCAATTAAGTGTGTTTATTTTGATTCTGTGATTAACATGCATTTGCAGACGGCATCCTCACAGTGAAGTAAAGTCTAAAATGATCCTGTTCATTCTCCTTGCCTCTTTCTCGTGTACTAGTGCCATTTTGATTTAATAGGTTATGTATTAAATGAACAAATATTACATCATTTGAGAATAGTATGAAGTGTAGTGTCTGACCTCTTAGGTCTTCTGAGAACTCATTTCCTCAGAACAGTATGTGAACAGAAGAGCAAGGCAAGAGTTAGTAATTAAGTGTAAGGGACAGGGTTTTTCCCTGGGTGATGGAAAAGGTACAATTGTAGGTCTGCTGATACAAGAAGTAAAACTGATTTTGCTGCCAAAATTGCCAGATTCAGACTGCTAAATCAAGAGGTAAATGAAGAGAAAACAGAAGTGTATTTGGTCAAACTAGAAAAGGAGGCAATAGGGTCAAGGAAAGAATCTCCTGTGACTCTGTGACATCACCCAGTGATGGGGCCAATGCCATCAAATGCTCATCCTTTTTCTGACCAGCTCTTCACATACAATACCTTCATTTTCTGCTTATTCCTCTTCTATATTCTTATTTGTCCCCCTGGGAACAAATTTTCTAGACCTATTTGTGAGGAAGCACTTTTGTGCCCAAACCAATCAACAACCATTCGTACATAACAATGCAACTGACGAGAATGCTATTTCTGAGGCTCTATCAATAACTTCAACATGCCACTGAATGAAGGCTGAAAAATATGAGCAGAAAATGCTAGCTGGCTGGAATTCTTCAGAAACTATTCTCCTGTCTTAGTATGGCTAAGGTATAGGACATGACCATTGCTGAAGAAGGGGGACTAATAAAGCTTCAATGACTTTTTTTCATTTTTATATATATATATATATATTCTGAAACTGATTTTAGAATGAATGGATTCAAGGAATGAAAAACACTACAAATAAACTTTCTGATGATTTTTAGCACACATCCATTTCTATTTACAGCACAGATTCATCCACATTGCATCGCCTACCCAGAATGGCACTGCCAAGCCCCACTTCTTATATTTCCCATCAAGGATCAACTTTTGATAGTTCTGCCCAAAAGATACATGTACCTTCTTGATCCCAGCTCACACAAATACACATTTAATAAGTCCTTCTGGGTACCAGCTTTAGTTCTTAAGATTTTTAAAAATTTATTTTTATGTTTATGAGTATTTTGCCTGTATATAAGGGTACCACATGTGTTCAATGTCTGTGGAAGCCAGACAAGGGGGTGTCATATCCCCTAAAACTGGAGTCATAGTTGTTAGTTGCTATGTGGGTGGACCCAGTTAAGTGCTTTTAACTGCTGAATTGTCTCTCCAGCCCTAGACCTTAAGATTTTAGATGTATGGCTATGGGAGAGTAAGGAGAAACATTAATGAAACCTTGGACTTGACCTTTGTTTTGGCACTGAATGTCTCTAGGCCTCCTCCCTGAGTTGATACTGAAAAGCAGAGTTTCAGATTCAGATTTATTTGTTTATCTTCTCCCCTAAAAGCCCTGTAGTTTCCAGGGTGAAGAATCTTAAAAGATAAACATACAGGTCTTGCTCATAAGATCACAACAGTTTCTCCTTCACATCTTACGGCCAGCCCTCGCCAGGGCTTCACGCTCCACCCCTGCATTTCAACGTCATCTGTTCTCAGTCTCCAGATATTTGCTGGACTTCATCCTCTCCTTCCAGCAGGTTTTCCTTAGTTTCTCTCCCTAAACATTTACTCTTGTGATACATTTTTTTACTCTTTCGGGAAGCTTCCATCTCTGGCTCCTTTTCTTCCCTCAACTTTCAGGTTTGGCAGTGCCTCCGTGCAGTCCTGCGTACACATCTGGTTTCTTTCTTTCTTTTAAATATTTTATTTATTATTTTTATTGTGTGTGTGTGTGTGTGTTTGTGTGTATTGCCTGCATGTAGGTGAGCCCACCCATGTGGTGCAATGCCCTCAGACTACAGAAGAGGCTGTCAGATCCCCTGGAACTGGAGCTACGGACAGTTGTTAGCTGCCATGTAGGTGCTGGGATTCAAACCCGGGTCTTCTGCAAGAACAGTCAGTGCTCTTAACCACTGATCCATCTCTCCAGCCCCCCACACCTGGTTTCTATGTAGTCTCCTGCAAATGTCACCAACCCTCATTAATCCACCAAACAAGCCAGTGGATGTGATTTTTCAAATTTATAGCAGCAACTCAAATCTCTTGCTATACTGCTTCCATAGGTGCCCCATAAGAACCTCAAACACAGAGGCTGTCAACATTGTACTCTATTTTTTATTTCCTAATCTTTTTTTTTACACAATTGTCTTTATAATCACTGCATGTTAAAAAACAAACTTAGGAGATAAGATTTGAATTAGTAAAGTGCTTGCCTAGCATGCATGAAATCTCCAGGTGTGCATAAACTTGGTGTGGTGATTTATTCTATAATTTGACCACCTTGGCAGATGAGCAGGAAGATCAGGAGTTCAAGATCATCCTGGACTCCATAGAGAGTTAGAGGTAAGTCTTGCCTATGTGAGACAAGCAAAAACAAACAAACAAAAAACACAAACCCCAACTTAAATAGTCAAGCAGATAAATCAACTTAGTCAGTTATAACTATTCTGATTCCTTTACCATGATTACTGTCCAAGTTTTTAGCACTCTATTTTGGAAGTTTAAATAATACTCCACCTAGCCCTGTTTGAATTTCTCTTTCCTTGTTTGCTCTATTTACTTTATTTTCCCTCAGTGTCAAGGGCTTTCTTCTCTTTCACACTAATCTCACTACAAATCTTTCCTATTCTCTTCTTTCTCTTCCTCCTACCCCTTCGAATCTTCTCCTTCCCTATTTATTCCAACTTCACTCACTGCCTCCTTACTTTATTCCTATGTCTAAAATATTTCTTCTAATATTAGTAAACATATTCTATGTCCTAGACAATACAAATACAATAAGATAAGCAGAAATTTACAGAAACTTCCAGATCAAAACTAAAAACTTTCCGAACAAATACATAATAAAATTGATGCTCTTTGCCTAGCCTTTGAAAATCCCCTTCCACATTCATTATATCTCAAATGGTTTAATGATAACTTATTCTTGAGGACTAACTTATTTTGTTTTCTGTAACTCAAGCAGTTTAGAAGTTTTCAAAATATCTGTCCCACTACTTTCCTTACAGACCCAGTGATCCATAATGTGACTATCAATTTTATATTGATAGTTAAAAATCTATTTGTTAATGGAGAAGGAAATCATGTTTAATTGCTTTAGAGCTGAGTCCCTTCTCAACAGTCAAGATGTAGAAATGTAAAAACTGATATCTATATTTACCTCCCTTCCTAACAAGAATGAACTCATAACATTAAATTTTAATTTGTACATTCTTTTTCTCTTGAGCATTTCATGATGGGCAACAATCCTATAAGAAAATAGAATTACTCATACTCTAATCACGTCTCACATCCTTCCTCTCTATATCCCCTCATTGTTGCATGTGTTAGCCCTGTAAATATTCTAAGATCTGATTCAAAGACAATCTCTGTGAAGCTTTTCCTGATAGCTATTCTAGAAAGACTTCTTTAGCAGGTCTGTTGGTTCACACTTTTAAACCCTGAACTGGGGAGGCAGAGGAAGGAAGATCTGTATGAGTTCAAGGCCATCCTGGGCTACATAGTGAATTCCAGCCAGGGCCACATACTGAAGCCCTGTCTCAAACAAGCAAGCAAGCAAACAAACAAACAAGCAAACACAAAAACCTCAAACAAAACACGAAAAAAAAAATTCCTTGTTCTCTATCCTGACTTCACTAAATTTCAATATTTGAATATGCCACTTATACTGTTTTAAGGCATGAGCTCTTATGTAAGAATAATGGGTAAGAAGTGGGTTTGGGTGAAACTTTTGTTTTTTGACTCCTAGGTAATATTTCTTATCATAAGGCTATACCACATTCTTTAAAACAAAGATAATCATAATTCAGTTTCTATTTATTTATTTATTTTTACGTATTCATGTGTTTTGCCTCCATGTATGCAAGTACACCTGTGTGCAGTGCTGTCAGAGGCCAGAAGAGGGCATCATTTACCCTGGAACTGGAGTTACAGGAGGTTGTTGGTTGCTGTGTAGGTGTTGGGAACCAAACCCAGGTCCTCTGCCAGAACAGCCAGTGAGTGCTCTTAACCACTGAGCCATCTCTCCAGCCCATAATTCAGTTTCTTTATTGGTGTTTACAAGTCTCAAAACTAATAGAAACAAAATTGAAGACTTAAAGATAACAGCTTCTAAAGTTTTGAAATTGAACATAAGATTAAAAAAAAAAAAAAGTACTGCAACCACATGTCATAGAACAGTCTGTTCTTGGAGAAGCCTCTGAATGTCCTAATCCTATTGTCTACAACAGTGTTGGGGCTTGAAAACCATGAGTCTTAGTCACTACTGATTTAATGATTCAAACTGAGAAAGAACAGTTTTCTAAATCATGGATTCTGCATAAGCTCCCACATGTGTTTCTATAAGTTTAGTTATAGGGAAAAAACAAAGATCAGTTTCATTCCATGGACTTTTCGGCTTTCTAAAAACAAGTATAGAGACTGGGTATCAGAAATTAAACCATTTGTTGTCTATGGTTCAGGATGAGGGTGTAGAGTGAGTGTTTCTATATTTATGAAGATCCAGCAGATGACTCCTACCACTTCCATCTCATTTAGGCAGCTAAATGATCAGAAGTCTTTCAGAATCAGTTTCTAAATCTTCACTTGCACCTTTACCTATGTAAACAAATATGGGAGTTCCTGGCCTCAGACTGTTCTGGGTAGGTCAGACAAACTGAAAAATGTCAGAAGGCATACCCATGAGCCTCAGGATAGTACCAAACACTTGGGAACAGGAACAGCCTACATGTCCTGAGGATGCCCCTAAGAGATGGCGTTCTTATATCTACCCACAATAGGAAAACCTGAACTCCTGATAAATGTAACAGTGAAAACAACTACAGCCAATTTTACAAAACCTTTGCACTTGCAATGCTCATTCATTTGTAACGTGATCTATACGTATAACCAGACCATTAGTTAAGTTCTAGAAAAACTAAAACATTTTGTCTTTTCATGCAAGAAGTCATGCCACATTGTTTCCTTCCAGAAGCATTTGTGCCCTGATTTTTAAATACAAATCTTCAGATTTTATCTGACTCAATTTCATGTGGATAAACATGAATTTAATCTCACTGAGCATGGAGTTCACGTGAAAGAAACACAGTACCATTTCCAATTGGCCAGGGCCACTGCTAGCAAGTGTTGATGGATTCTTGAGAATTAATGGTGAATATAACATGTTTTTCACAAACAGCTTTTCCTAAATACAATTACAATTAGTTTGTTTCAATATAATAGCATAATAGGTAAATCATAAAAATAATTGCTATTTTTTAATCACCCACTATGTTCCAGGCATCATACAAAGCCGATAACATTCATTATCTCATTTAATCCTCACAAAAACCTTATTATAGAGGTACTATAAGAATTTCATATTACAATTGGTGAAACTGAAGGTTAAAGAGATTTAGAAACTTGTTCCACAGCACACAACAAAGTGGTAGAGCTGAGTTGGATGCAGATGCAGGATTCTGACTCTGGAGGCTTTTGTCAGAACACTGCCTAGTGAGCAGTGGGTGTAGAATATAAAACCTTGAAAAATTCTAAATTTGGTGGTTAGTCTGTACATATAATTGTATCCTGAGGCACTGGGAAAACAATTCATTAGAATGAAATGCATCATGGCTATGTTAGGGCAAGAAAATGAAAATGGAAATACACAAGCCTTTTACATGTCCTGCTCTACTCTTTACATCAAAATCAAACAATACACACTTGTATGCAAACTTTTAAAGAAATATGGTTTCGGCTATAAACAAGAAAAGGAAAAACAGGGTAAGCCTCCAAGAAAGAGCAAATTAGTCTGTTGCAGCTCCGTAGATTCAGGTGTATTAGTTACAACAGAGAACTTTGTGATACCAAATAGGAGAGAAATCCCTGGTGCCCCCGCCATCAGCAAGTCCAGGTCTAAGATTGTTTAGGTTCATGTTCAAATCGAGAAGAATAATTTAGATTATGATAGCATTATACCAGTACTCGAAAGAATCATTTACAGGGGAAAGTCTAGCTTGAATGTTTGTTTTGTAGTATCCTATTATTCCTACATATGTCTGGTGTTCCGTGCCCCTTTTGTCTGTGATGACATAATGTTGGGTCTGAATGCCTGAGAAGAGGTTCAGGATATCCCTACTATTAATGAAAGTATTTTTACCTTCCCTTTTTGAAAAACCTGAAGGACAAGTTGTAGCCTGAAATGAACTGCATTTTTCAGCAATATAAGAAACCATTAATTCATCCCAAACAGTTCAAAAAAATCAAATCCATATAGTAGACATTCAAGGTTCATTATTCTGAGGACTGGCAAACCTTTGTCTACAGGGCTGGAAAATACCTGCATGAAGAAACCAGTGAGCCAGACCAAGCCAACTGCCCAAGCCCCATTCTCTCACAAAAGCCAAAGGCATAAAACGATTCTTTGTTTCTATTTTTCACACTATATTTGTCTTTTGATCTGCTTACTTAACATAGCTCTCATGTTTATTTGTTTAAGCGAATATGGTCCAGATTTTTATATCAGTTTAATATTTCACCCTAATAAATGTTTTCTTTAGAAGACATTCCTGTCCACACACTGAAATTTAAACCAGAAGGGAAAGATGCAGCATGAGCAAAATACATTTCAGCAGAAATGCACTAATTTTATTTTAAAATTGCAATTTATTGATTTCTAGAACTAAATTCAAAATAAAAGTTTAATCTCAAATACACTTTCTTCAAAGCTTCACTTAACAGCTATTCACTGGTAACATAGGTCAGCCTAACTATATTTTTATATTAAACACACATGTCACTTCCCTTGATAGAAAGACATTATGTCAAAGTCAGGTTCTTTTTTATTTTTTTAAAATTGTATTCTAAGCCCTAAAGGATAAACATTTATCCACTAAGACAGAAGGATAAAGATTTTAATGGCATCTTGCTTTTGGACTCAAAATAAATAAGGCAAAGATGAGTTTCCATCTTCTTACGACTAAATTACAGAGATTAAAACATATAAACACAAAATGAATGTGTTCCATTTGCATATTATATTTTGCTCTTAAAGTTGATATTGAAGATTAAGGGTCACCATTTAATCCTCACTATCCTAATCCCTAAAATTACAAAGACAGGCGTGAGTGCATGTCTGCAGCACTAAATTACCTTGAAAGAAAGCAAATTCCGGATGAAAAGGGAAGCATATTTATATTATGGTGATTTAAAATCTGTCGCCTAAACACATCTTCTCCCCTCCATCCATTGACCTAAATTGCACACTAAAAGCTTGTTTGTCTGCAAATGGGCAGCTAACACTTTGAGACAATCCAGAGATTCTTCGCTTATGCAGAATCACGCCAACTATTTTTCTGACTACAATAAACACTGTCTTGTTCATATTCCACAGAAACAGGAATTGTGTTATAAAACAGGAGACTTTCTTTACAGTTTTAAAACCGTTTCCTGGATAGTTAATTACAAAAAAATCACAAGACTGGCTATATGAAATTGTGGATGCAAATGGATCTACGAAGTGTTTAATTAAATTCTTATAATCTAACAAAAAATATTGCTAATGCTATTGAATTCAGATGCTTTTCCAGGAAACTAGGTGTCATGGGCCCCCCTTGTTTTTATCATGGTTGACACATACCTTATATACACAGTTTTCTTTCTTGGATATTCTTTAACACTTTCTGAAATCTAAAGTCCCGTGCAATGAATTTTAAAAGCAAAACAAATCTAACTTAACAATTCATCTAGTGGCTCAGAAACACCCGATTCTTATTTTCTGTTAGAAAACACATCAATATCAGCAAATTGCAAAGTAAAATGGAACATAATTTCAAACAAGCAAATTTCCTCATGGGTGTTGCAGGTTTTACTTGGCATATAGGAACTTTAGAGGATATTTTCTGAAATCACATTATATACATCAATCAGATCATAACTTGACAGTAGCTTGGTCTCTCTACAAATCAGCCCTATCATTAATGTTTTTGATAGAAGACCATGTTCCTTGCTTTAAAATGTACCTACATCGGGGTTGGAGAGATGGCTAAGCAGTGAAGAGCTGCTCTTGGAGAGGATTTGATTCTGGGTTTGATTCCCAGTACAAACATCGTGGTTATCAACTGTCTGTAATTCCAGTTCCAGGGGAGTCCAGTGCCCTCTTCTGACTCCTTGGGCACTGCATGACACAAGGTGCACTTACACACATGTGGACAAGACACTCATACACATAAAATAAAAATACCCCTCACCCTCAGTTAGTCCTCTCTGGAAATGCCGTGTCTCCTAGATAATTCCAAATTTCCTCAAGGTGGCAGCAGGTTAACCATCAAAAGTGCCATCTATGGTGCTGAACATAGTGGCTTATGCTTTTAATCACAGCACTTGGGAGGCAGAGGCAGGGGATCTCTGTGAGTTCAAGGCCAGCCTGGTCTACATAGTGAGTTCCAGGCCAGCTGGGGCTACATGGAGACCCTGTCTCAAAAAGACCAAAAAAAAAAAATTATGCTATTTGTGTGCATATGTAACAATCTGTAAAATTTCAGGAAGTATTAAAAATTATAGAACTCTGAATCCTAAAATATGTGTTCTTAAATACATTTCAAAGACCACACAGTGAGATATTAAATTAGTATGATGCTATCTTTACCAGTGTAAATACATACAAGTATATTTCAAAGCACACTGAATTTTTTATCACAAATCCTCATTTTATGTAGACATAGAAACTACAATGACAAGGTCCAATCATCTTAAGAGGGAGAATTCACAGCAAATGGTCCAATGATACTCAGAATTTCACCCCAGTCCCCTGCTGTTCAGTCACAGTAGTTACAAAAGCAGGCTAATGAAAGCTGCAAAAATTATAATTAATTTTCGCTCTAAAGAAATCATCCTGCTCTAAGCAACTGCCTATCAAATGTCAGTGCAAATTATGCTAAAGGAAAAGAAATATTTGGCCAGGGTTTTAGAGTAAAAATTTTCCTTATACTGTATTACAATCAAGAATGCCTGTATGGGAGTTATTTTTTAATGAACGACAAATTACAATTACTAAACTCAATGAACCATCTGCCTTTGTGTGTATGTTTGTTTTCACAGCCTCACTGGTGCAGAATGCACTGTCAGCTTAACTCCCATTCAAAATGGCAGACTGCCTCATCGCTGGGCTCTCACATCCATAACATTTTAACAGAAAATCGGTACCAGATGTTTTCAATTTTAAGAAGAGGACAAGTATGTTTTATAAATATGTTCTAAACATTAAAGGCTGGCGTTTATAATAATAAGGTACATGCCTTGTTCAGACTGGAGCACTAGGATGACTAAATACTCCTAAGCCCTAAATTAGCACATAAAGTATTCATAGACCAGTACCAATAAAAACAAGTCCTGATGTACTTTATTAAACATTTCATTCAAGTAAATGTGTTTTGTCTCTCTCCTCTAATAGGTGATCGTTTGTTTCAAAGGGGCATGCATGAGGACATTCAATAATGACATCTATTATCAAACCTTTACTGTAAGGTTTAAAGTGGTTAGCTGGATACATCATCTGGCACTGACATAGAACATTAAAAATGGAAAATCAGTCTCTTATTAGCATGTGTCTTGTATTAGCTGGGCCTTCCCTGCTGAGGGTTGGGAATCATGATGCTGTAAAACACTTGGAAGATTGACTTTTATCAGGGCCATTTGTGGAAAAGAAATTCCAATCTGGGGATGATCTTAAGGAAAAAAAAAAAAGCATATGAATAATATCTTAATAGAATGCAAAAAAAGAGATTTTTCTAAAGTAAATGGGTGTTGTCTTTAAACTGTTTTTTGTGGCACCAGCCAGCAGCATTGGCTCAAACTGCGAAGCGGACATGGCTTAAAGTCGCTCTTTATTGTCTGTGATTGAATTGTGTTCCCTTTAAATGAAAAGTATGATCGTGACAACCCCCAGGCCCTGGGCCTCCACCGATCCACTGTTCCTCTCCCCACAACTAGCCCGTCTCCTCTGAGAGGCAGCAAAGCAACCAAACTTCCAGATTCCCTGGCCCTGGCTTCTCTGCTGAGACGACCCAAAGGAAAAAGAAGAAAGACAGAAATGACTGGCAACATTGTGATTATTTGTTTTCAGAAGTGAAATAGATCAGACCTCTATCTTTTTCTGTTTTCTAGTATTGTTTCATTTTCATTTTAATTGCATAGTTCTGTATGAGGCTATGTTCCCCCATGACAATTGCTGAAAATTCAGATTCCTTGCTGCAATGAACAAAAAGACAATTGAATTAGATTATTTCAGGAGCTAGACAGAGAAGGATATAGGATTCCAGGCCTCTGCTTAGGCCAGCTGAAGCTCTGTCTAAAAAGGCTGTGCTTTGAGTGGTTATTTAACCCTCATCTGCAGAGGGAAGTGCAATGTACAGCTCTAGCTTACAGAGCAGCTTCCAGGCCAGGGTCCACTCAGTGTAATGGTGTCTGCTTTGAAGATTATTTTAATCTCCCCCCACCCTCTTTCTGAAAGGGAACAATAAAGAAAATGACAGCTCCATTATTTGAAATCCAGCTTCAGGAACAAGCCAATGTGGAATTCTCTGAAGGTGTACTGTAGACAAAACCACAGATTCTCAAAGCCCTTTCCTCATTTCACAATTACATGTTATGATATGAAGTCATGCTTTAAAAATGTAAGTGTTTTATACCTACCTCTTAGTTTGCATGTTTATCGATAGGAATACTTGAAGGTGTTTTCATTATGTTTTATTTCCTTAGGTTTATTGTATAGTTGTGGCTAATTTAGAGGTTGCTTCTAAGCTCTAATTTTTCAAAGAACTCCAAAGTAATATTTAATTTGGGATAAAAATGTTTTCAATAAATAAAACAGACATGACATTGATGACGTAGCTGTTTCATTAATTTTAACTACATTTTAAACTTATAAAATATTGTGAATACTAATAATTTACCAATTAATTCTCCATTAACACATATACCCATAAATATCATAAAGCAGATTAGTCTCCTAAAATGTAAAACAGTTTGGAAAGAGAGTTACTTTACCTCAATATGCCTGCATTATTATTCAATTAACAAGCATAGCATAGATAATTATACACTGATGAGGAAAGTGAGCTCATAACAAATCATTACTTATGAAAAATGTATTTGGGAATTTACTAGAAATTATTGCCATATATTTTATTCCTCACAACATTTTACACATAAAGTATGGCTCCTACAATTATTATAAAGTAGAAATTATTTCTCACATTCCATTGTGACAATACCAGCTAAAATTATTAAGTTTAGTGAGATCAGCATACATTCCTTTGATTCAGAAACATATATTAAGACTAATTTTGTTAAATACTGATAAAGTATTGTTCTACTTTACTGGCACTGAAAATATGTCAGTGGGAGATTTACTTCTGAGTGTAGGAATCCTTTATACTTGCATTGAAATTTTGCTCCAATTCGCAGATCAGAGACTGAACTGGAAAGAAGCAGGGCAGCTCTCTCAAGCACATGGACTCCTAGATAATTGTTGCTTTTCTAAACGGCTGGATCACAGTCTCCCATTGGTAAGACAAATGTCTACAGCTATACTGACCCAACTATAACCTGAGAGGAAACACCTCCCTCCTTACTAACACCACTTGCCTCTCCCTACTAACTTTACCCCCAAGCTGGATATCCTCTTGCCGGAACTCTGCCAGACTCAAATTTATCATTACCATCCTCCTATTAGTCATACCCCCTCCACCCATCAAATGTCATCTCACTTTGTGACCCATTGTAATCAGTCTTTTGACAGGTGTTCTGGATTTCATAGGATCTGAATTTTATGAGAAGGATTGGTTCCTCAGAGGCAGGGGTAGAGGGGTCTGGTGGAGGATACATTCTGTCTCCTTAACACCTTTATGAAGCTTGACTGGACTGTCCAAGGTGTTCAAAGGTTCCAGGCTGGTAACATCAGCATTGAAAAAGTTTTCCAGTAAAGAACAATAGCAAACACTCAGCCTCCAGGCAGTAAGACTGGGCTCAACATCCAAGTTTGTCAACTGTTTCTCTGGTAAGACACCTGATCTTGCCATGTCCCGTTTTCTAGTTTGGTCAACCCCAGGTGCTTTGATGGGCTATTGTGATGACCAAATCAGACAATAAACATATAATTTTAGTTATGTATAGTCAACAAAATGCAGATGTTCTATACATGTTATGTTAGTTACCCTCAAATCAAGGATCACATGTTGATTAAGTTTGAATATCCCAGAGCTTCTTTTAAAAGTGTTCTTAAAATTATCTTATTTGCTTGACATGGTGACACATGCCTTTAATCCCAGCACTTGGGAGGCAGAGGCAGGTTGATGTCTGTGAGACCATGGCTAGTCTGGTCTAAATAGCAAGTGCCAAGCCAGCTGGGGCTACAAGGAAACTCTTTCTCAAGCCCCCTCCACCAAGCATATTGTTTGGAACAAAGCTCTTTTAAGAAAACATAAACTTTTGCAATAACATACGAATAAAATCTGAAGAACCAACAACCTTGTTTCAGAATTTTAAAATCCTCAGTAATTATATCTTTGCTCTCAAAGTCATAGAGCATTCCACTAGTGACAACTAAATTCATTTCTTCTCTAAAATTACTATAGAAGGACCTCTTTGGGGGATGGTTTTAATATTGCCTGTCTGCTAGGGAGGTGACTCCTCAAGGTCTCTTTTGTCCTTATGACTCCAAGATGAATTATTTTTTCCAGGACCTTCTAACTCAATTATCCCAGAGGTAAATTAGTTTTTTATTAACAAATAGAAAAAATAAACAAACAAACAGACATCAAGTTCTCCTTTGTTGTTTTGAAATGTTTCTCCCACTTACACAGAAGGCTCTCCAGTTCTAACACACAGTACGAAGATGCACATAGCCCAGCTACACATCCCTCTGTTATTTCATAAACTTCAGTAAATTTCTGCTCCTATTCTTTTCCTTTTGAGATTTATTAATACCAGCTTTTTAGTCATCTGTAAACCCATCCATGCTGGCTGCAAGCATTCCTGTTACCCTGGTCTGGAGCTCTTCAATCTGTTATATGTCTTTTGGGGTGAAAGGTTCACATCTATAATATTTCTGTTTTGTTCATGCTGATGCAATAGAATTTTATAACATACAACAAAGAACTGGGATCTCAGCAATGACATATGTAAAATCATGCCAGGGAGAAAGGGCAAATCCCAGGACCACTTTAAGAGCTAGAGTCTAAGAGGTCCCACCCACCAGCCATCTATCCCAGGGGAGTACTTTTCCAATTAACTGGAATAATGTGTCACCTAAATTGAACAACAGAAATCATCTCTGTGCTCTAAAACCATAAAAATTAGACATTTTGCACAAAAAGTAAGTAAACAGGAGACTTGTTAGTTAAAGAGTTGGAAGAATCATTTCAAGTTGCAACTCCCTACATTGCAAGCTTCTTTCTACCCTCTACGAAACAAAAACAAAATATTATTATGACAGGACTGCTTTTTTTAGCCCAATCCCAACAATTTACTCTTGGATTTACTTAAGTTCCCACTATTGACTAGGTTTCAAAGCAGAAGGTGCACACTGCCTTTCTCCTCTGTCATCCTAAGGCTGGTTATCATGAAAATTCCGTAACAACTCTGGGACAAAGGATCTAGGAAAGAACAGAAACTGCTTCCCCAAATCCTGCAATTACCCTTTATATTGTGATTGCATTTGCTTCTTGGACTTTTTAAAAAAAATAAGCATAGGGCCTAGAAAGATGGCTCAGCGGCTAAGAGCACTGGCTGCTCTTGCAGAGGACCCGAGTTCAATTCTCAGCACCCATGTGGTAGCTATGAACCATCCTTAATTCCAGTCCAGGGGAATCCGAAGCCCTCTTCTGACCTCGTGGCATTACGTGACATGGGTGCACTCACATACACGCAGGCTATACAATCATACACATAAAATAAAAATAATAAATAAAATATTTTTTAAAAACATGATTTTCCTGAATCAAACTCTTAAGGAACCACTGAGAAAAGCACATGCAGGAGGAAGCAAGGCTGATGCACTGATGCATTAAGTTATTGCCAACCTGGAAATAACACCATAGGCGACGAGGTCATATCCATCATCACGAGTCACAAGATTATTGGAGGGTCAAGTCTCTCAAATAAACTTACATTTTTTTCTAGAACCTATCTATGAACATGGCAGGAAGATTTCTGATCATCAAAAGGAGAATCGCTTATTTCAATAATTAATAGAACTAGTTGTGAAGATGAATATTTAAAGAGTCAACATAATAAGCCTGGATGATTCAAGGTAATCACTTCCATAACGATTGGGGGGTGCTCCCCTAGACTGTGTTAGTTGTCACTAATAACCCATTTCAAACCTGTGATTTTGCAAGGACCTCATTTTGATGGCCTAATAGTGTCAGGCCCAGATTTCCATGTTTAAATTATTAAAGTCCTGATAAAGTCCAGTGCTGCCACCTGCACTGGAAGGGTGTATGCTCTTCCTTTCATCTCTTGATTAACATAGGCTGGCTTTCCAATTTGTGGATTAACTATACCTTTTACTAGTTCTTTTGCACCTACTGATTTCCTACCTCTTGGCCATTTCTTAGTTCATTTTCATATCCCCTAGAGGGGAAAGAGAGAAAATTAAACTCAAACCTATGGAATTTGTTCTAATGAAAGGAAAGGGAAGAGATTGGAAACCCCCGGCTAAAATGAGGTTTGGGGATTTTTCATACTGGCTTTGGTTCCACTTAACCTAGAATACAGAAGGCCTACTTTATATCAAGTCATCTATCCTCCAGCCTCACAATTTGATTTAACCATGACCAGGATAGGAAAGCTATTACACAGACTAGAACTTTTCATAAAGTTTCCAAACAAAATTATATTTAAGAAAATAAATGAATAAAAGCTTGGGAGGGGTATATTGGAGCTGCAAAATTTGGGAAAGCAATTTGGAGCCTACATCTGTTCTCCCTTTAATTTTCTAATATATTTTGGTTAAAAATTAAAATTCATTGATAAGTTTCTGCTTATGTATTGATTACAAAGGGTTAATGCTGCTGGGTGAGCTGAAATTCATGAGTATAATCCTAAACAAGTGAGGTGAAGTTCTATCAGGTCTATTTCAGCGTATCAGGGATTACCGCTAGCTGTCTAATCCTGCTGGGCCTCAGGGAGGAATGGTCTATTGTATTTGAAATCCTGGCCAGGAAAGAACAGAAGGTTAAATGGGTGCCTTGCTCTGTAATCAAATATCACAGGCACTACTTATCCATTCAATGAACAACTGACATAGAAAATCAATTAGGAACCAAATAGCTTCTCAGGAATTTTTACACAGAAAGATATAAGATTTTTAAAAAAATAGTTTATCTGATATGTTTTATGGTAGCATACTAGGAATTGTGAATTGTCAAAAGTTGTTTTAGCAGTTTCTAAAATATGCCTTGCTGATGCCCTAGAGCTATGCGCTATGCATTGTAAAATCAGGGCCAATGCAAGAAATATGCTACCACATTCTAGCATGGCTGTGGAGTCAACAGCCAAACAACCCACATAAAACGCTCTTAAAGCCTTGTGAAAGTTCTGAACAATAATGGAAATAAGTATCATTACATTTTTATTGAGATGATTTAAGTATTTTACCTCTTCCAAAATAACATTCCTTCAACAGCGTATCATCTTCTGTGAAAATATTATGAGCACTGAAAAAACAGAAAAGAAGAAAAGGTGGATGCAGGCCTGGGGGGCTCTTTGTTCTCAGCAGGAAGAGGCTTCTTTTAGAGAACTGAAGGTTAACACCCTTGTCTCACCCCCTCTATCCTCTACCTGTCACTCTTAGTAGATGTCACAGTGCATGCACACAGACAAACAGGCTGACCTGGCCAGTCTGCTTGACCTTGGACAGGGCTAAGATCAGATCTGGTTATTAATTTTGGGGTAGTCAAAATGTAATCTTTCAGGCACTGGAGAAGAGAGCTAGAAATCCTGCAGTAGCACCCCTTGTCAATCAGAAGCATCAGGATGAGAAGCACTAAATTCTTCATCAGGACCTGAGCAGGAGTCAAGATAAACTTTCCTTTTTTCTCTTCATGAATACTGCTGAAAGAAATTTGCTCAGGGTTTTTAGATGCTCAACTTATCTGTCCTCACACTTTCAATTATTTTTGGACTCTTTGCTTTATAAGAGTTCTTATAAGGTAATCCATTTGCAGGCTAAAGCAGATATAATTGGAAAAATATTGCCCTTTCAGAGTCAAGGAAGATATTTTACAAATGGGATGAAATACTTTTAATACTCTCATTGTAGTCAATATGCATATAATTTTAACCATGGGTTCTCATTCTCTATGATTGCTATTCTTTAGAGGTTCCTCTCAGAATATATCTATAATACAGGTTATAAAAGCAAAATATGAAAGATCA
>NW_008351958.1:7463281-7472213 GCF_000622305.1 Nannospalax galili | reverse complement strand
TATATATACATTTATATATATTAAAACATCAAAATTGATGTTGTGGTCAATATATTTGATATCAACATTTTTGATAAAAAATTTTAATCATCATTAACTTTCAAATTTTAGTATAGATCAAGAACAACTAAAGAGAAAACATTTGAAACCTAGGAAGTATTTTTGTTTTCACTAAAAACAAGTTTTAGCCCTGCGTGGTAGCGCACGCCTTTAATCCCAGCACTGGGGAGGCAGAGGCAAGCAGATCCCTGTGAGTTCAAGGCCAGCCTGGTCTACATAGTGAGTTCCAGGACAGCTGGGGCTACAGGGAGAACCTGTCTCAAAAAGACAAAAAAAAAAAAAAAAAAAAAAAAAATTAGCAAGGAAGTTGTCTTCATTTAATAAAGGAAATGGTCTTGATTTTTTATTTGCTAATTAGCAATTTTTTTCTTTAAAATGGCATCTGGCTTATGCATATTAATTAGATGGTTTTGCATAATGAAATCTTCACGTTAGTTCTCTGTGTAGTGATATTCGAATTCTTCATGCCACTGGCAGGGAGACTTTACAAGGTAAGTAGAATTCTGTTACAGTAAGCTGCCTCACTCTTCCAGCATCTTGGTATTTTCTATCAGTTGCTTCCTGAAGCAACACAAATCCACTAATGCTTTAATTTGTGACACTGTTAACTGGTATTAGCAGATTATGACTATGAAATGTCCTTGCATTTGTACTGGAGCAGGAGGCTGATATCTGGTGTTACAACAGAGCAAAATACTTGAGGTCACATAAACATACAATAATATGCTGTGTCTTTCACTTAAGCACAAAAGGTTTGCAGTTCATTGATGTATGCATATTGAAAATCAAAATGCTCAGAGCATACTCTAGGCAGGACAAGTAACTTCTGTTTTTCACTGATCTGTATGTATCAGTTGATAATGATCAGTAAGTGATCAAGATCATCAAATTACTTGCAAAGACCTGAAATAATTAGTTTGATTTCTTAGGTTTACTAGTCTAATCTATGGACGGGAGCTTTGATTTCATCGGGCCTTTTGTGAAATACAAACAATATTGCTGGTGAGACTCACATACAGTTCAGCACTGACATTTTACTATAGATTCACATTTAAAGCACAGCTCTTCTAGTTAGTACAGAGGTGATACATGATTTTAGATTGATCTACAAAGGAAGCATTTCTTTTAACAAACACATAAAAATGCAAACTTTAGCTTACCAAAAATTAAACATAATATCTTTTCCAGAGCAATTCATTATGACACTGTAAATTCTTTTGTGTACAAGATTGTGAACTTTTTTGTCACTGAATCTGTATTAGATAATAGTTTTCAGAAGGAAGTATGAAATATCAGTATAAGAAAATTGTCAAATGAACATACAAAATGTATTGTTCGCTTTCATAAACAGGATAAAGTGATGCACACACACACACACACACACTGCCTACTTATACATATCTACAGAAAAAAAGAGGAAAAGGTACATGTTCTTATGGAGTAAAAGTCTAAAAACAAACCCCAGAATCTGTCTTCTTAGAATAGCAAGAAAATAAAAGAAGCATAGAATGACTGCAGTAGGCTACAAATGAGCATGCAACCTAGCAGGGCTGTGGAAGTTGGCTCTCCTGAGACCCATAAGATTCCTGTTCAGAAAGCAGACCATATATCTACGGCCTGGGGATATCTTCCTGCACAAGGAAAGTGGATTTCTGCAACCATGATGATGCAAAGCAAGATTTCAGAATTTTACCCAAAAAGATATTCTTATGAAATTCAATTTAGCAGGCTTGGATTTTTTAACCTACTTCTGGACTTAGAAAATGGTTTCTGGGTCCGAACGTTCATTTAAGTACCAGACCTTCAAGACCAAGAACAACAACAAATAAGAGCTGTTTTATACAGACAGGTATAACATCTAAAGGCATGCCATTTGATCCTACTGCAGTGGGATGTTTGTATACAAAGGCATGTCGAACTCTAGTCTTTTGAGGTAAAAAGATGCACAAGAGCAGAGGCCGCATCTGGGATGGCTTCCTAGAATAGATAAAGCCCAGCCCAGAGGAGAGTACAAGGTACAGTTTCCTGTACCTTGAGGATCAAATACTTGCAGCACAGAGATCAAAAACCAGGATGGCTGCCCTTTTCTTCCAGAGACTTTAGATGTGGAAGCAGATTCACAATATTCTTGTCTAGAACACCCCAAATTTGACTGATTACCCCAACCATATCTTTAACTAAAGATAGCTAGAGTACACTGTTAGAGGTTATGATCTTGGAATCTGCATATTTTAAATTGTTCAACAGAGAATCTAATGGTAAACGTCATTTCATCTGACTTTCCACATATATTTGTTTGAATTTGCTAAATTCATTTCTAGAATGCTTTTTTTCATTCATGAGAGTATCTCATGACTCTAAAAGATTGAAAATATTTGCTATCTGATGAAATCTGGGTGGTAAGTGGGTGGTAAAAAATCTGTAGGTTTTTTGTTTGTTTGTTTGTTTGTTTGTTTGTTTTAATTTTACAAGACCAGACTGGGGTGAGGGGTCAGTTAATAAAGTGCTTTTCTTGCAAGTATGAGGAGCTGAGTTCCACCTTCCGGTATCCACGAACTGGGGAGACAGAGGCAGGAGGATCCCTATGGCTTGCTGACCAGACAGACTAACCTACTCAGTGAATTTCAGGTCAATAAGAAATCTTGTCTCAGTAAACAAGGTGGACAGCACTTGAAGAGTGACAGCTGAGCTTGTCCTCTAACCACATATACCTGTTCACATACATATATATACATGCATAGACACACAAAATAATAATAAATTTTGCATGACCAATAGCCAGTGAAGTCAATTTACTTCCTAAATATCTTAATAGAGGCCCAGATTCCCCACTTTCCCATGATTGGAAGAAAAATTCAATTTATACAAATTTCAAGGTACTGATGACATAGATAAATGTTCTGAATCAAAATCGGTTATTATATTACTTGTTTCCAATACTAAGTTGCCATTTCTTTTTTGGCATGTGATTATAAACATAATTCTTACCTGTCTCTTCTACTAAATTAGAAATTCCACAAAGTAAAGCCTGTATTTTTATTGCTTGAGATACTTGTTAAAGCTGGTAATAAATTCAGTGAGGAAGACCCAGATGTGATTAAATTTAGATAGGATTTCAAAGATCATTAATTAAATTCTCTATAATTCAACGGGTATCTCTGAACCCATTTTATAGATGGGAAAATGGCTCTATCATCCCAAAGACATAAGTAAAAGCACTATCAGACACAGAGTTTTCCTCTTCACTGTTAGCTGTGAGCTTGCCTACTCATTTGTAATTTCACATGTGGCAAACTTGAAAACTGGAATTTAAAAGTGTAATGCACAGTTCTTTTTCTGTAGGCAAACTTCTAAGGAAGAATGGATACTAAAGTGGAAAGCACATAAAAAGAAACACAAATAGTTACACTCTATGAACTATAGTCACCCCTTTTCAAGTTCATGAATACAGTTGCATTCCTCTTCAAAGCACATTTTTACCGAAGGCCAATGACAAAGATAATGGTAAGAATAGTTTTTCAGAATTGACAAGTCCAAGATATAATAGCATAACCAAGTACACTAAAAGAAATTATGAAAAAAAGTGCTTTCCAAATCACAAGAAAGAAGATACCTCCAAGTACATAGAGCAATGCCAGTGGAATAAATGTGCTGACAGGATGGGAGTAATGTTTTCCACATATAAGAAAAGATTTCATTGCAGAATACTATTTTCAAAGCTATTTTTGTACCTTAATTAAGATCTACAGAACTCAGTGGGGTGGTTTTTCATTTTCTTCATTTACTAACGTATCAACTAAGGTACAAAAATGATGGCTGCAAACCACATAAAGAGAGAACTTTCAACATCTAAAGACGAAAAGTATGTAAAGACCGAAAGTATCTGAATCTGACTTTCTTCTTTAAAACTTGCTTTAAGTTGCAGGAAAGCTAGAGGGAAGGTAGTGAATAGCTTTCACTGGCTCCCTGAGACATCACACGTTCTTCATACTTTACTCCTAATAAATAAATAATGAGGGCATCAAAAGCAATAGATGCCTCACCTATGCTTACTAGTTTCATCGAGTGCTTGTGACATGGATGATGAACTCCACAGCACATGGTTCAGTTTTCCTGTTTCAGACTCAAGAAAGCAGCTTCTGAGAAATCTTTTAGCATGAGGTAATATGGATGATTATCATGATTTCTTGCATAATTTCCCTTAATTCACCTTCACAGTAACAGAGAAGAATCATGCACTGGCATCACCCTAACAGTAGGAACACTGGCAGCTTGTCTGACCTCACCCGGCATTGTCAACAGGCCTTGTGAGGAACAGATCTCCAGAAATGGAAAACTTCAAGGAAAATTAGTAATTATTTCAATTTTATAGTGTTGTGTGATGAAGGTAAAAGGGACAAAAAACTAATTTTACTATTACTAGATATGTTTGCTTTGTTGTTGTTGTTGTTGTTGTTGTTTTTTGAATAAGACATCTTTATTGGGGTATTAACATATAGTCACTCTTTACCAAAGTTCTGCAAAGGACTTTGTCCACCCAATATTAGAGGAAATCTACATATTAATTCTCTAATTCCATGAAGACACAAAGCTTGCTAAATGTGTTAGATAAATTACTAAAGACATTCCTTCAAACTGGAAGGCAGGAAGGCTGTGAACAGTGATGACTCAGAAGGGAAAAGAAGCACAGGGGAAAGTGTAGTTCCTTCTAAAGGTAACAAGTTTACAGAGGACAGGAAGTCTATCACATTCCCCTGTAGCTGTCCTGTGCACTTTGGGACCCAGCACAGTGTTTGTTTTTTTGACCAATGTGATAAATAAAATATATTTTAATAGATCAAAAGCATCTTAAAATATAGCAATGTCTTACAAATACAAAAATTTCAATCGGTAGATATTTTTTCAAAGAACACAGCAAAACTCAAATAAATGGTTAACTATCAAAAGAACTATCAAATGGTTAACATCCAAAAGAACACATTGTGAATGAAAGAAACAGTGAACGCTCAGACATCCGAAAGCTAAAGTTTGCGTGTTGGTATACACAGGTTTTCTAATTTGTCATCTCTAAATTTCTATCCATTGCATCATTACTTCTCTCAAGGAGTACATGCACCTCAACCCTGCCTCCCATCACGATCTATGACAAGTGTATCCTTACTTCCATCCCTTTCAGCCATAAACATGGCCTTCCTGGCTAGGTATCCTGTCTCAATGCAGTGTCTTTACTGTGATAAACTATCCCAATTAACACTTGCATTCTGGAGCCAGACTGTCTGAGTTCAAATCCTAACTTAGTCTTCAGTATCACCAGGTATGTGAGCTTAGATAATTGTTTTTGTTGCTTTTATTTTTTTCATCTTCAAAATTCCCTAATAATTGTACCTATCTACAAGAGATGCTGTGAGCTTTCAATGAGTAAATATTTCTAAAAAATTTAGAGGACCTTGCTCTTGGAGAGAACCTGACTTTGCTCGCTGGCACCCTGCCAAGTGACTCACAACCTTTGACACTTCTAATTCCAGGGGACCTCACACTGTCTTCTTGTTTCTGCAAGGCACCTGTACTCATGTGCACATAACCTCATACAGATACACATATATACGCATTATTAAAATTTTTAAATACATCATGAAAATGTACTTAAGGCATTATTTTGTCACTGCTGAATACATGCTCAATAAATATTAGCATCAAATTCTCCACTGAGCTTGTTAGCCAGAGGGGAGTAGAAGATGAATAAAAGACATTGGGGTTATGTCAAAAAGATGAAAGGTTTTAGTTAGGGCTCTGTGTGTGTGTGTGTGTGTGTTTGTGTGTGTGTGTGTGTGTGTGTGTGTGTCTATGTCTATGTCTATGTCTGTATTTGTGTCTGTGTCTCTGTTGCTTGTGACTGATCATAGGGCCATGATGCTACATGGTAGGCAAATGTTCCACTACTGAGCTACTCCCAGTTTGAAGTATTTCTTATAAGATAATGGAAAATGAGTTGGCCAGACATAAAATAAGAATTAACTGACAGTAATGAAAATCTAGCTGATACTAGTAATCACTAATTCTAAAATCCCACTGCAGGGTACATGTCCCAGAGAAATGAAGACAAAGCTTGTATACAAATGTTCAGAGCATTATTATCCACAATAGGCATAAGGTAGAAACAACCAAATGTGCTGCTGACACAAATATAAGACAGTATGTCCAGTCAACAGAAATGTAATAAACAAATGCAGTGCTGATAAATACCAAAGCACGGTGAATTTTGAAAACATTATTCTAACTGGAAGAAGCCAATCACAAAGGACCCCATACATGGTGGCTGCCTGAGTATCAATGTCTCTACATAGGTAGAGACAGAAAGCAATTAGCAGTTGCCTAGGGTCATGGGCATGAGAGTTAGATTTGGTTGTAGGCATCTAAACTGGGATAACACCCCTTTTCCGGCTGAGGAAAATATTCTAAAGTCAATTACAATGGTGGCTATATAACTCTGTGAATATTTTAAATACTAGTAAATTGAACATTCATATTCATGAAATATATAGAATGTGGGCTGGATCCCAATCAATTTCTTGCAAACAAAGAAACGCAACAGTCACTTAAAGCAGAAGCTAGGCTTAATCCTCTCCACAAGCCGAGCGTGGTAGAATTTGTGTGACAAATAAATTTTGTATCTTCCTATTCTAACTTATAGCAATTTCCATTGAACTTTTAGTCACCTTTCCCTTAATAATTGCAAGCTTAAAAGCTGAGATTCCTTTTCTCTTCATCATTATCCCACTCTGATTAATTTAAGAAAATGTTTGGGTTGCCCCAGCACCTGTGGTTCAGAGATTCCTTAGTATCTTTTGGTATCTGTGGTCATTTTAAGACCAAAGAAAAGAGTACTAACTAAATAAAGTTCTAACTCTGTAAGACATGAATTTGAGACAAATGTTACTTTAAAAAATATTTGAGAGACAGTGCAAAAACCTTTGTGAAAAGAAAAGTTTACGAAGGCTGGGATCACGAACTGCCTCATTTAGGGCAGAGAAGGCTCGTTGCACAATTAGTGAGGCTGTCCGTATTTGGAGAATCTATCACTTTTACCAAATCATATCCTGTTCCCTGAACCTTTGATTAGTCATGTGTGCATTCAGAACTATTTAGTGCTTGTAGCTGAGTCTTGCACAATAGCATCAAAGGCTTATTATCTCTAAGGTCCAAGAACACTTACAATATACAGGAAGAAATTTCTGCAATCTACTTTAAAACAAAATAAGGGATATTACTGATTAACCCATGATCTTCATTACATTTAATATATTTTCATACATAGAATTCTTTCACTCTTCCTCTCTGTCTCTGTCTCCATCTCTCTTTCTCTCTTACACACACACACACACACACACACACACAATTTTTTTCCAAGATTTGAGCAATGTTCCTATGCTTTCTGGATATATACAGAAAATATCACTGAGGTTTCTGTTTCTGTTTCTATTTTTTTAACTACCACACATGTGGTTCTAAATATACGTACATTTTTGTTTTCATTTAATGAAATAATCAAATTTCTCATTTTGGGGAGAAGTCTACCTGTATCTATGTGGGTGTTTGGTATCAGTGAACTGCTTCTATATCAATGATTTTGTAATAGATTGTAAAACTGGCTTCATTAAAGGGGAAGTCATAGTTACAAGGGGAAAGAATAAGGTGCAACCATGCATGTTACAGATAAATATGGTAGAGGATAATCTATGTTGAAGCATACATCTAAATAGATATGGGAAAAATTGGGCACTGGGAAATAATGAAGTCATTTTCTCATTTGTGAGTTAAGGTCAGTCGTACATCTAACTGTATACTAAGAAATAATGCTCTAAAACTAAATGATTCTTCAGAAAGACCATTTTAGATTTTCTAATACCTAGGAAATTAAGAGAGTAAAAGACTGAATTTCAGGGGCTGGAGAGATTGCTCAGTGGTTAAGAGCACTGACTGCTCTTGCGGAAGACCAGGGTTTGAATACCAAGACCCACATGGGGGCTAACAACCATCTGTAACTCCAGTTTCAGGGAACCTGACACCCTCTTTTGGACTCCATGAGCAATGCATGACACAGATGCACTTACATACATGCAGGCATAACACTCATACACATAAAATAAAAATAAATAATTGTTTTTTAGAAAAAGACAATTTCTCTGAAGAGAAAAAAAGGTATTTATGAGTATTGTTATTAGTATTGGTTACTTTTGTGTCACTGTAACTAAAATGCTTGACAGAAACATCTTAAGGAAAAAAAGATTCTTTTGTCTCAAAGTAATAGAAGGTTCAGTCCTTCTGTCATCTGTCCTAGTGAGGAAGGAATGGTGGACAACTCAGTTCATACCAGGTGGACAGCTTAGTTCACACCATGGTGGACAGCTCAGTTCACACCGTGGTGGATGGCTCAGTTCACACCATGGTGGACAGCACAGTACACATCATGGTGCACCAGGCAGCAGAGAAAGTAGTAGGAAGTGGCCAGAGATAATACACCCCAAGTGTCCACCCCAGTGACTCACCTCCTCCAGCTAAGTAACCACCTTCCCAACCAACCCCCTAGAACCTCTCAAAATAGAACCTCCATATGGGGATCGGACATTCAGAGCATGAATCTGTGAGGGACACTTCAGATTCAGATGATAATACCTTCGCACCTATTTTCAGGGAATTTGTTTATATGATGGGGAAATGTCTTCTTAGGGACTACCCGTCACTGAAAGTTCATACTGCTACTCTAGACAAACTGGTTTCTCTGTTATTTGATTTTTCTAAAACAGTTTTTTTATATATTTTTTTAAATAAGGTGGTATTCCTTTCTTTGAACCCCTCCCATTCATGGAGTTCT
>NW_008351958.1:7451612-7463055 GCF_000622305.1 Nannospalax galili | reverse complement strand
ATAAATAAATAAATAAATAAATAAAACTAAAATGCAGTAACATCTAACATGACACAGAGAACAAACAAGACTTTTTGGCCTTTTCAATGATTGTATAAGTTCACCAAATAAATTCCAAAATGCAAATTCTGATATTTCCATTATTCCCATTTAGTATGTGAATTTATTTCTAAATAAATTCAGCCTAAAAGTCAAGAATTCTACCCCCTCCCATTCATGCCACCTACCCTGTTGCTCTAGTAAGCGCTGCAAACATGCGGAGTTTAAAGAAGATAACTTTTATGTAAACTGTCAGATGTGGTTGTAATCATACTTGCTACCTGATTTCCTGTAACTGAACACCAAATGCTTTTAGGCTCTAAGGACGTATTCTCGTGTTATTCTGAGGCTGCCAAATAGACAGCTAGAACAACTTAAAGTCTTTGAAAGACACTGACCATTACAATCACCAGAAGGTCCTTACCTGCTTTGCACACACCAGCTACAGTGACTGGGAGCATCTTTATAATTAACAAGACTATGTTTTCAAAGCTAATTCTGACTTTCCAATAAAAGACCATTTCATTAACATATGTGGTCAACTGCATCAATGTCCATGCACGAATATGTTTTCCCAAAGTAGCCACATTCAAGTTCCTCCTAAATATCTCTAAGTCCAAGCAATGCAAATAAATAATTGTAACATGACATTGGGCTTCACATTAAAATCTTTGGCAAAATTTCAAGGAGGAGGGATATCTAGGAAGGGAGTTCATCAACACATGGTGGAAGGAATGATTTTTGGAATCTTTAAATAAAATGTGCCAAATTAAAAGTTGATCGAAGTTGAAAGGTGAAAGAGAGAGGGAAGGAAAGAGGGAGTTAGGAGGAAGGAAAGCTAGGCTATGATCAGTTGAGGTTCTAGTTCACAAAACCATAGAATGAACCAAAAGTGAAAGATGAAAGTAAAATATAAAAAAAACAATTCAGAACGACAGCATTGAAAGCCTTCTAATAGGAAGCACATGAGCAGTATTCCTGCAGTAGTTCCAAAGATGCAAAGAAGCAGAGAAAGAAGGTGAATGCTCTGGGTGAGTAGACTACTCCAGCTGCTCCTGTGCAGCAAGCTGAATGCTTCCAGAGGCGCATTCCCCCATTCCCTCCTTCAGGTCAGTGAGGGACCATTAGTGTATTACTGCTGAGGTACCCTGGTGACCTGGGTGAATTAATGCAGCCTCCAAAGGTGCTTAACTTGCAGGCACTGTGAGCTCCGACACTAGAAGTGATAAATATTCTATTAGTCCATCTCGTTTAACACACCAAATCCCCAAACCTGCGGACACAAGGAAGCTGCTAAAAGTAAAAGAATGCTGTTATGGCAGGAAATCCTCAGCTCATCATTTTACTGCTCTCTTGTTCCTGCTTGTAGGTTCCTGGTTGTAAGTGTGCCATTCCAGCACCTGGCACTTGTGTACAAACACACTGGTTGGGTCCTACTCCTGCAATGAATTTCAGGAAACCCAGTAGCTTGGAGGTGTGAAAATGGTATCCAACAGGATGAAGCTGGAAACAAAAATGGGAGCTTCCTGTGATCCCAGCCTTTTTCTTCTTTCCCACACCCTGCTTTTCCTGTCTTCAAATATAAAAATGTTTTCTTATCGATGGACAAGTATATAGGGCCAAGTAGATAGGACAAGTAGAAATGGGAAGAACACAGAGTTACAACTCCAGTCTAGGCTCTTAATATCTGTGAGGACCTGAGCAAGAGGTTTTTCTCTGAATCTTGGTTTTCTGTATGTATAAATGTGAATAATTCTATATAACTCTTTGGACTAGTGATGAGAAATGAACATGGAATTTTTAACCTGTGATTATTAGCAGTAAGCAAGTCACCTCAAACACTGGTGCCACTGCAAAAGGCGATATATAGAAAAATCTATTCTCAATATGGTTTTACTGTCAACAAACTAGCCTCGGGAAAAGGGATATTTTTGGTAAAAGGCTTCCCAATAAGTCATCAGTCATAAATAGGCAGCCAACTGTCAACTCTACCAAAAACGGAGTCACTTCTTGCCACAGAACACATAGTCACACAAACTAAGAGAAAAAAATCAAATTATAAAACCTTAAAAGTCTTTCTCTTAAACTCGTGTTTCCCATACAGTTGGGTTTTTCAGTAGCTCCTGTCTTTCTACACTCAGCCTTGTTTCCCACTATATTTATTAGCAGATATTTAGGTACGTAATTCTTCAACCCCAGCCTTCCCCTCTACTACTTCTTAAAAATTGCTTGAGGGGACCTGGAGAGATAACTCAGTCCATCAGTGCCTGCCACACAAGCATGAGGACCTAAGTTTGGATCCTTAGTGCCATACAAAGAACTTGGCATGGTCATCAAGTGCCTATAACCCCATCACCAGCGACGGATGGTGGTGGAGATAGATAAGATATCTGAAGCTCATTGGTAGTCAGCCTCGCTGAATCAGTGGGCTTCATGATCAGAGAAAGGCCCTAGTCTCAAAAAATAAAGGTGAAACTATCAAGGACAGTCTAGCTTTGGCCTCCACCAATATGTGCATGCATGTGGGGATGCATCCACATGTTAACACACACACACATACAAGTACATACATCATACACACAATACATGTTACATACATACATTAGCACACACACACACACACACACACACACACACACACTCACACAGACACAGTGCTAAGGGGCAAATATAACCCGAAACCTTACTCTTTTACCAAGATGAGAGGCCAGCGTGTATTCTGTGCTGTTAAATACTTCCATTGAAAGAAAGACTTTAGGCAAATCTGATTTCCAAGGGTCTGCTCTCCATATGCTTTTACATTTACATTCTACGTTTGTATGACATATATACTACAAAATTCTTTTTCCTTGAAGGTAGAAAATCCAGAATTTTCTTTCTTTTTCCACCCTTAGACGAGCTCACTATGAGCTGAGATTGTCCTCAAACACAATACTCCTGCCTCGGTCTCCCAAGTGCAGAAATTATAGGCATGTGTCACCACAGCTGGCGAAATAAACCCCAAATATCAACTAAAGATTGTAAAACCAAGTGAAATGAAACAATTTTGTGCATAACTCTTATCTGTGATGGCTGTGTAACAGGTCAATGTGAAAATGTACCTTTGGACAGAATGTGTACTGACTGTACTATAGACTGAATTACAGCAATTTTCAAGGAGTCATACTAAGCTAGCATCCTGGTTCTACAAAGTGGTTGACTCAAGTTGAAATTGGAATCATTTCATATACTAAGTGAGTTTTTTTCTTCGTTTTTCTGGCCAGTACATAGTAGCATCCTATTCATGTTTGAAGAACAAAATAAATGTTCCGCCTACAGAAAGCTCTTTCCTGCATTAAAATTTCAACCATACTCCTCATCCTAAACTGACCAATAAAGTGTTGCTTTGAAATAGGGTAGTTAGAGTAGGTCAAGAAACACAAATAATATTGTAAAGTATCTAGTGACAATTCAAGAGCCCTGGCACACTCAGTCCCTTTGACTAAGCTTTGTTGAAAAGTAGAGAAACTTTGCACAGTTAAGTCTGTGGATTAACCCTTTATTTCATGAATGTTCCTGATATCTAACTAGTAAACTTAACTTACATTTGTGGAAAGTAGTCTGACAGTGCTATCTCAGAAAATTATATGCCTCTGCACATCATATAGGCACCTGGCTCATTAGTCACCAAGTTAATGGCCACAATCACAGTGCAGTTCAATTCAAACCATGGCACACAGTAAGTGCTCACTGCATGTCTCTGTGCTTACTGGAGATACATAGCAGGATGCCATTTGAGAATTCTGCTAATGAAGCTGTGACCCTTGTGTCTACAGCAGTCACCACACCTAGGTTAGCATCTATGAAGATGTTTCCTGGTAGTGAGAGGTGGCTATGTCTCCACTGCCCTAACTCACTGTTTTAATAAGTCATTTCCCTTCCATGCTCTCCTGAAAGGTATTGACAGTGTGGGGAAAAACTACATTTCAGGATTGGATTGTCTGAATGATGAACAAATCTCCACGACTGATTGAACTCCTCCTGAGCATCGGCTCAGACTCAAAGCAAACTTGGTAAAACATCTGCAGTGGATCTCGGGAAGGCCAGATGTTCTGGAAGCAGAACTGTGGTCATTATGTACATGCCAGCTCCTTCTCACTCCACCCGGGCCAAGACCCTTTCAGCAGTATGAGGCCTGCTTAACATATGACTGTGGCTACATTGCTGTATGCCAGCCCTGTGCCCTTTGAGCAGTTCAGGAACTGCACAGCAGCTCTGCAGACACGGACAGATATATTAAGCCAAGGAAACCCATGGAGAGAGCTACATAATTATGACACAACACCTTTATACACTTTGCTTAAGTGACCTAAGGATGGGCTGCAAATAAGTCATTGGGTACTTCTGGATAAAATGCACCAACATTCCACATTAGAGAGAATGAACAACAAATACTCAGAGAAATATACGAACCGTAAAGTACAAGTTGCCATGTTCCTGGGGCCAGAGTGAGCAGTGGTACCAAGTTGTAGACTGTGTTTCTGAGGTATGATTGTGTGGTGGTGGTGGTGGTGGGGTAGTTGGTTATGCTGTACATACTAAAAAGTTATATTCAGAAGTAGTGAATGAAAAAATGTTTTAGGGAAGGGGTTTCTCTACTTAACCATGGTTCCAAATATATTTGCTCCATAGTCCTACCCAAACATCAGAAATTCTTCCATTAAGCAGATACTTAAATAATAATTCACTCTGAAAAAGACTTGAAAGCTATTTACACCTTTTGATGTTTTTCTGCTTTTACACAATGGCTTCTTTCCCTGTAATTAAAAAAAATTATCTTTTTCCTTGGGAAGTTAGGTAATTTTGCAACATGAAGTTTTTTCATGAGCAGAAGATCTAGTGGGATATAATAATATGGATTTTAGGAAAATAGAGCAGCATCACATAACACGTGACCAATTTGTGGTGAGATGGCAGTACTGGCTAAGCAAAGACATGCCAGAAAACAAAAACAGGGTTTCTCATACCACACTTTGCTTTTTTCCAAAATTCTGTCTAGGTTTGATAACAATTTTCTACACTAAAATAATATTATCTACCCAGGCATGGCTATAATAAGCTTGTCTTAAATAGGTCTCTGTAGAAATTGATATCTATATCTATTTATACCTATCTATCTATCTATCTATCTATCTATCTATCTATCTATCTATCACCTATCTAGCCAGTTAGCTATCTATCTCAGTTTTAAGGTCAATTTCCTCCCTTGGAGGAATACAGAAAGTGTTCTCAGCCCACAAAGCACCATAATACTTGCCATGTGAATGCAGTGAAAAAAGTCCACGTTTGACTGAAGAAGCGTGGTTTACAACACATGGCTATGTTTCAGCCAACATCAAGCTTAGAAACAGAAGGAGATGTAGTCAGAAGGGCTGGCCAATTACACTGTGATCTGAAAACACCCATGATTTATTAGTTGCTATTAACCACCCAATTCCTCTTTATTTGATCTGTGCATTTATTAGTTATAAGTATTATGCAAGCATGTATTGTTCTACTACAGAAATCACTTTTTCAACCTCTGCTTGTCTTTTAATATAAGAATACACTGGAATAATTTGAATTGTGATTACTTAAAAAAAATCCTACAACTGTAATTAAATTTCACACTGCTTTTCAACCTTGAAATGAACATAAATGTGAAACTAATACAGAGAGTGCAAAAATATTTCCATATTCAGGTTAATGTTTAGCAATAGAGAAGAATAACTTTTGTCTATCTTTGCAAACCGTTTTCCTCACCTAAGAAATGACTAGAATAAGATTAAGAAAAACTTGCTTGGCTTTCTCAAGTACACACAGATATCACAATCTCCTTTTTCACAATGACTTTTATGTAAATGTGTACCACACCATCTCTAAGTGCTGTCACCATCTCACCAAGACAATGGCATCAGTAACTGAAATGGCACATATCTGGTATATTTTATTTTAAATTGCAAAGTTGGACTTGGGCCTATAGAAATGGAAATAGCTGGGACTCCCTGTTAATGCCAAACTGATAGGGTGATTTTTTCTACCAGTGAGAGGAGCAAAGGAGGCCGGTGATGCTAAGCGTTCCATGTTTTCTTGTCTTCTTTGCACACACTTCTCCCACTGTTCCTCCTCCATTATCTTCTGTGTCCCTCCCCCCTCAACTTGATTTGTAGCTTTCAACCTGGGTTATTTCTTCTATACATGGATAATGAGAAAGACCCAAAAATGTTCTTTGGGGAGATGTTATGTTACAAGTACCCAGGACTAAATCTCCTGTGTGTGCCGTTGCTCACCACAGAGACAGGAGAATGTGCAATGCTCTTAGCCAGTGTGAAATCCAAACGTCTATGAGGCATTCTAGAACTCAGACAGCGTCCTCTGCTTCACTCCTAGCACAGCCAGAGAGAAAGAGGCTCAAGTAATTAATCTTTTGGCCTTGAACCAGAAAAGCTGTGAACACTCACTTACACATCCACGTACCAGTAGGAGGGTCCCAGAGGGCAGGTACAGCTAAAGCATAGGCATAGGTAATGGCTAGACCAATCAGCTGTCCAAAAATGCCAGCATCACAGCACCACGAATACTCAAGTATAAGTCTAGAATGTTGCCCAAACCTTACTTGGTAGTCCTAAATTTGAATGCGTAATGCTAAGTGGCTGATGTTCCAACTTTCCATTGAACTCTTCAGAAAAAGTTAAGGCTAACTGAAGAGGGAGAGCAAATCACATTGCGATTTTTAGATGAAGATCGAAAGTAAGGGGGATCCTTTAATGCATTCCTCAGTTGACTCATTAGTCCATTACTCATCCTGCAAATATTTATTGAGGGCCAAGTATGTGAATATCAATTGACTAAGTTTTTCAAAGAACACAAAAACATGAAGTTAGAAAAATATAATCTAGCCTAATAAATTTCCTAGCTTAATACCTCTGTGTCATTTATACATATATATGTATGGAGATTTACCTTGCAATGCCAATTACAACTATCTAAGCACTTAATATTTATAAACTTCACTTTAAATTTGTAGTCCTACATTAAAAGTTTAAAGATTTAGGAAAATGCCAAATTTCCTTTTTTGTCTCATTTTCCTTGACCAACTTTGCTTTATCATTAATGCTTCTAGAGGAAAAAAAGTCAAGATTCAATTGTGTTAGGCATTAGAGAACTTCACTTGAAGAAATGAAGATTTTTTTTTAACAATAACAAAACTGCTTTTTAGAGAATACCAAGGAAAATACACTGCCAAAAGTGAGCACCGCTTTGTTTGTTTTAGCAGTCATCGTTAGAAATAGACATAAAGGTATTTTTTTTTTTTTGAGTCCATATGGAAAGATCATCAACACATTCTACCTCTGGGTTCTTTGCCAAAATACCGTAGCCCACAAGCCATCTACCTTAAACATAAAAGGAGAGGTGTTGTTCTGGTCAAATCAAGAAATAATTTTTACTAGCATGCGTCTAATGTTAAAGCTGCCTAAATCCTGCCAAATACATTAAAACAACATCTGTAAAACAGATTTTCATTAAGTTGATCAGTTTAAAGTTAAGCAGCTCGGCAGATGATGCTTTTACGTTAACCCTTAACCTTTAACTTTTAACCTCCTTAAACAGAATAAAGGTACATAGTCCTTTTAAGGAATACTGCTTCAGTCTGACAATGCAAATGGGTAGAGTGTTTTATTCAAATTGAACTGACACGTTGCCACATTTAGAGTGTTATGAATCAATATGTTGTCAATAAAGAGCAAAGCTGTTTTCTTGCAGCTCTGTATTTGTCTTACAACTGTAACTTGCCACTTTCCTCTAATGTCTAAATAATTCACAATGCAAAATGGTGCAAATTAAACTCTTAATGAAAATAAATTTTATAGAGATTATTGTCTAGTCATTAACTCTGAAACTATTTTAAGTCTAATTTTAATATTTAAGCCATATGATAAACCATGATTTTTTTTTCCAGGCCCAAGCCAATTTGTTAGGTTCTCATTTAAAAGCAATTAATGTTACTTATGAACCAATTTTATTTTGCTGACACAAGCTGGCCAAGCTTGCTAATATCCTCATTACTGTGCTTGAAAATCCTCTATGTCTGACATACAGTTTCTGAAAACAGTTTGGAAATAGCATGCTCAATACAGGGATGCTCTAGAGCTTTGTTCCTGATTGTTTTAGAACTGTGCAAAACCAACATAGTTGGATTGTCAGATGCCAGGTTTCAACCATTCAAATATTTCTCCTCAGTTTTCTATTTGTTCAAAGTAATTTTTGTTTGCTGACTATGTTTAAGCACTATATTGTGTATATTTGCCTAATTAAAGAATACACCAATGAAACAAAGGAACACATTGCATGTTTTACAAAATCTTTAAGATAAATGCCCATCTTCTGGCTGTGGGATCTAAGTGCTGTAGGCATTAAAGTTTTCTTTAGTATTAAGTTTTTTATCTTAATTGGTTTTAAACAACTCAAAACCAATGTCAAAATCTCTCTGCAAGGAAACTTGAAGAAGAACCCTGGTACTTAGCAAATGGCCCCGCAGGAGTAAGGTGACCAATCCATGTTTATGGAAAGACTTGCATGAACCTAACACACACACACACACACACACACACCTAAACACATTTGAAGAATTATCAAACAGTTTGATTAAATAACCTTTCCTGAGAAAATAAATAATAACACTCTCCCTTTCTCTTTGTTCCCACCTGAGAATAATAAAATAGAAAATCTGTACATTTATATCTCCTATGCACAACATGTTAATTTAAAGTGTTGGAGGAGCTGAGTGAATATAAACACAGTTCATGAATATTCTATATAGCTCCCAGGGTCTAAATCTATTATTTATACAAACTTAATGTTTGTTTGTTTCTCTTAGGTATTCTAAAACTTTTAATAGGTCAGGTATCAACAGAAAGTAAGAGAAGGCAATTGAACAGTTGTCAACTGTTGCAGCAAAACCTATGAATTATAATACAATTAATCCTTTATATTATATTTTCAATAGTGTTGACATAAAAGCGCTCTATTTTACATTAGAGCCTATACTCACCACAAACTAGGTAACCCAAATATAATGCTTTCATTATCGATCCACAGAGTGCCGATATCACAAGTACAATGTTACAAATTCTCACACTGAGACTTCAGGTTTTTATGCATAGTACATCCATCTAGAATTTGAACTTCCAGAAACAACTCAAGTGCACAGCACTAGGCCAACCCAAATAAAAAATTCCTAACCTAATTCAGACAGCCACAGTTGCTTTTTCCGTTGTTTATAATTTTATATACGATTAGAAAAGCTATAGGCATAATTGTTGGTTGACTTCTGATAGTATAGTTATCACTGATTCTTAGAATAAATCAATAGATAACACTTGCAAAATGGATTTTTCAATCATATTTAGAACTTGTTACAATGACTAATGGTTGGCAATATTTTCTGAATTTTAATATCCTCTAGACAAAAGAAGTTTTATAATAAGTAACGAAGTTATTCATCACAGAAATGGATGTACTACATTTGTACAGGAACCAAGACCATCAGGACAATCCAGTGAATAAACTGCAGAAAATAAATTAATCAGTAATTAAGGATTAGAAAACATCAAGATGAGCTGTGCACTGCATGATGCTCATTACTTGTACGTATGAATAACATCTGAATAGTTTTTCCCAGTAAAGATAAAAGTGCACTTGTCATTTTATGAGCATACTTATCTATGCCACACCCTTTGGGAAGGGGAGAAAATACTACTTGGGGAAACAGTCATGCTGAAGAACAACAGAGTTTGCATATGGTGACTTCCAAGTGATGCTTAGAAATACTGCTCATTGTCTCTGAAAGTACACAAGCAAACATGTCTAGGCTATTCTTGTTTATCACCAAACATAATGCATTCACAGTGTAGGAGAGATCATGTTCTCTGCCCCCCTGCAACTGTTAACACTTAGTGATATTATGTTTCTGCTTTGCAAAAAGAATAAATAAATCACAACTTTTAAGTACTCTTTTATTTATGACAATCGCCAGAAAAAAAGGTTTTTTGTTGCAGGAAGTCAGTGAAGCGATCTGTGTCATTGAGAGCAAATCTCTCCTGTTTTCACTGCTGTGGCATTTCCATACGCCTTAAGCACGTTAATAGAAACTCGCCCCTTGCTGTCTCCTTGCAGGTCTATGCTCCAAGCTCTGAAACGGTTAATGTCCTCCTCTACTCTGTGCCAATGGAAATAGATGGCTTTGCTTACCTTGTAGAGTTTCAGAGCCGCCTCGTGTCTGTGATTGGTGGTATGCAGGCGTAATTTATCCACACTGTTGGTGTAGTAGTCACAGGCATTACACTTTAGGTGAACGGGGTTGCCAATGGCAATGCACTTCAATCTCCACTCATTGCTTTTGCCCCCTTCTTTGATGTGTGCCACCAGTTGGTATTTCTGCATATGCTTATCAGTCTTGCAGTGGAGCTGGAAGTTGGCTTTGAGCTGTGTGTTGTAGTTGCAGAGCTTGCACTGGTAGATATCTCCAATTACAGCCCTCCATTCCTCTTCAGGGAGAGTGCGCTCGCTGCTCACATGGACACTTAGGGCCTCCAGGCTGTCAGAGGTGAATTTGTTGCAAACAGCACACTGGAATAGCTTCAGCGCCGGGTCACTGATATAAGGTGACAGCTCTCCTGCAGTAAGGAGGGACAGGTCATCACCCATTAGCTGACCACTGGCAAGCCGGATTTCAGGCGGCAGCTCATTATTTACTACAGGGAAAAAAATTAAAAGGAAAAATAGAAACTAGAAAACACAGTACACACAAAGGAATCTGTAAAATAAAGTCTTGACAAGGAATGTGCTTTCTCTAGAGCTTAAACTATAAAAAGCTGTAATAGGATTGAATCAGGATCAATTACAATCATCCCTTTCAACTTCTAAATTCCCTCATCAGATAGCTTTAATTACTCCTACTGGGCATGATGTCATTCTGAAATTTGTATTTTTCCAGGACAAGAAAGTTGATCAATACCATAACAAAACAGTCACATGTTTGCAATTTAAGAGCCTAGATAAACTTACATAAACACTAATTGTTACTTCCCAATATGTCTTAAAGCTTGATGAGATTTGGCTAATTCTGCATCGGCACCTATAATCTACTGACAAATACTTGGAAGAAGGTAATGGTATTATTCTTCATTTAATTATCAGCAATCACAACCATTAAAATATTTTTCAAAACCATTTAAGGAATCTCAAGGTAGCTTCTTTTAAAGCTCAAATTTGACATCCTGGGAAATAATCACCCAAACTGAAATTGTAAATCTTGCCATAACTTTGGCTAATGATGTCATACAAATTATCATTTGTTTATGGACCCATCAAATAAGGAGGACAA
>NW_008351958.1:7434112-7446612 GCF_000622305.1 Nannospalax galili | reverse complement strand
GTAAGGCAGTGGCATGACTTATGCATAGATCTGATGTATGGAAGATGATGCTTACTCTAAAGAGTATGAAAAGTTACCAAATACTGCACAACTTTGTACAAGAGTTTCTGAGCTACTATTTTATTATTATTAGAATTTTATTTTTTCTGTATCCCTATCATAGTTCTCAGCCCACAAATTTAAAAAAAAGAAAAACAGGCTAGGATTATTACACATATTCTGACACACTTCAGAAAAGTTACATGTAATGAGTAATTAATTATTTGGGTTGGATACAATATGGATTCAGCAATGGATCATGTCAGCATTTCTCTATGATATAAAATAGATCCCATCTTTTCATTTTATCTTAAAAGAGGCAGAGGTAACTTTTAAGAGACTCACACTATTAGTATATGAAATATTATGCAAACTGTCTCAAAGAACCCATCACAGCAATGTGATATGTTTCCTTATGATAGTCTCATATAATTTTACACAAAATTTCCCATCAATTTCTTCTCAATAAATTATTACAGCTCATCGTAAACCAATCCAATTAAATTTATATTTTACTCCAAAATCAACAATAACATAACTACTTGAACTGACATAGATAATAACACATTACCTGTTATTAAATACTTTCTGTAGCTATTGACTGCAACCATATGTCAATGTATTTTGGTGGGATCACTTTATTTTGTGTAGCTAAAAAGATGCTCCACCAATATGCTCCATGCACTCAATGAGATGCCAAGCAGTTCACTACCATCAACACCACATAAAGTTTTTCTTTAAGCCAAAGATCCATGTAGATACTTTGTGCTAGTTCTCTAAAAGTCCCAGTATGAAGACCACAAAGACAACCATTTACTTCAAACATAGAATCTATACCTAAATGACTGCATAACATGTTAATTCACTACAAAAGTTGCTTCACCATCCTGGCTGACTTCTATTTAATCATCACCAAATTCTAGTTTCAACTTCCAAATACTCTATTTTTATAAATCACCAAAGTCCTCAGGAAATTCCTTAGAGGAAATCTGTTACATATCCATGCTAAATTCAGAGCGATACATACCTGCTGGTCTGCTTAGAATATGTATACACATTTTTTTGGTATTCTCAGGAATGCACAAGATCAGTGACTTTGATCGTGTCAAATCCCTTTTTCGGAAACAGCAGACAATATACAGAAAAACGCTTTTCTTGCTCCTTCTGCTTGGCTTTCGTCTGCAGTCACTGCTGCCTAAACTCTGCTCTGCTAAATGACCAAACCCACCTACTAGGAGCCAGGCTAATGAAAGGGGGTGCATTCTGAACAATAGCAGAATGCCTCTCCATTCAGCTCTCAGAGTTCCCATTAGAACCCAAAATCAGAGAGGCCAATTTTACCTCTGATTTTTAATTGAGGCTGCCCCAGCCCTCTTCTATGGTCCAGTGAGACAGTGTTTGTGAAATGATTAAAAAGAACGTGATCTGATCAAGAGACCAGAATAATGGGAAAGGAATGCTAGGTTAGCCACTCTGCTAAGTGCTGGGAAAGTAGACCGAGGCCTTCCTTAGCCTATTGTTTTTATTCTCCTGTGCTCTCCAGCCATCTCCTAACACTCTTGAGTCTTTATGTACTCCATCTGAAATGGTTAAAAGTTGTCTGCTTACAAGAGAATTTGGTAACAAGTTACAAATAAAAAAAATAGAAAATAAATAAAAATCCTTGAATTATATCAAGTTTCCAAAAGGTCATCACTGTCTCTGCTGTGGCCTTTTCCTGATTCCAAATCCTCTATCAATATGTCATAGTGAGTTAGGCAAAGACAAAAGAGAGGCGCAGTGTGAAAACGGCACATATATCTAATCCTGACAAAGCAATGAATAGGCCTTCACAAGTATAATTATACTTGTTTATTTGTTGCCACGTACAGAGAACTGATGAAAAAAAAATCCATCAAAGTGGTATTATGCAGACACCAAGAGCTTCTTTTCTTTGGTTGCTAAAGCCACATTGAGGCTTAAATTCCTTATTGTTAAATTCAGAAGAAAGAAAGAAAAAAAAAAAAACATTTTTGACTGGACTTTTTTTTTTTTTTTTTAATTTAAAAAAAAAGAATTTAAACCCTCAATGTGCTTTGAGCAACAAAAAAAAAAAACTTTTTTGACGGGCCTTTTTTTTTTTTTTTTTAATTTAAAAAAAAAGAATTTAAACCCTCAATGTGCTTTGAGCAACAAAAAAAAAAAACTTTTTTGACGGGCCTTTTTTTTTTTTTTTTTTTTTTTTCATCAGTTGCTGACAGATCTTTTGTGTGCCAGGCTGCATTAGTTCACACTGCTACCTCATTTTTATCCATGTTAGAATTCATAATTGCAAACTACTTCACAGAAGCTTGAACAAGGGTGTGGCGAGCTGACCACAGGAAGAAGGTAACAAAATTGCCCTTTCCTCATGGGCTGTCTTTTGATATATCAAAACACAGGTGAGGTACCTGAGTGGAAGCCCCAGTTACATCAGAACACATCTTTGATCTCGGTCCTTGAAGATGGTCTCTTTGAGCCAGCCTTCACTGCAATTTGCTTATTTTAGTCCATGTTTAGCATTTCCTCAAAGATTGCGTAACTTCTTTCCTATTGCAGCATTAAAAATGTTAGCAAAGGGGAAGGCAAAGGATTGAAAATATTAAGTAAAAAGGTTTCAAACCCAACTATTAAGAGGCCATTATGTTCCAATAGACAGTAAATCAAATAACTTAACAAAGCACATTTTTAGAGGTGGGGTGGGGGAGTCAAGCCAGCTCTTTTCCTTGCAGGATAGAAATATATCAAAGTAAATGCAATCTCCATAGTTAATGTTTGTGAGCTTTACAATTTAAAACAGAAAAGCTGTAATTTTTCTTTGCTGGCAATCTGGAAACACTCTGGAGTTAATTACAGCTGATTCGGAGTGAACCACACAAACAAAGACCAGTCTATGTCCAGACAATTATACTGCATTAACCAGCTTAGGGCTTCCTGCTGACGTTTCAGGGCTCTTCTGTTACACCCTTCTACCTTCCCAGCACGAGAGAGAATGCTTCTGCAAGAAGGAATTAATGAAGCGAACTGCAAAAGAATGTGTGACGACCTCTCCTGACACGGCAAAAACTTTCCACCCATGTCATGACAAAGGGGAGAAGGTAATTAAGTTTGAATAGAAGGATGTAACCAAATATATTCAGCATTTAGAACAAGCACATTTTTTAAGAAGGGAAAGTTTACAAAGGCAAGTATGAGTGTATGAGTCAACTCAGTCATTTTCCCTTGTTTCCCTCTCATTTTTCTCATTAAAATCTAAATTAGCAATTCAGTGCAGATTGGTTTCCTTCTCTATAAATAGGACCCTTGTGGTCCAGGCATGTCTTCTCCCTCTTTGATTCTTTCTCTTTCTTTCCCTTCCTTTTTTCTAGTTTCATTTCCCCTCATTCTCTTTCACGTCATTAAATGTACATGGACTTTATATGACAATTACATAGCATTAAACATATGTGTTGCAGAGCTAATGAGGAAAGGTATACTTTACTGCTAAGTCCACTAGTTCTTAATTTGATTAGTTGTGGGAAAAAGGAATTTTACTCGTTTCTTTACAACTTTAATCAAACTCCAGCTACTTTGCTTACAGAAGAATCAATAGTTTCTCTTTAACCAAATTATGCTGTTATATTACTCATTTTATTTGTTTGTTTCAAGAAAATTTTATAATCAGTGGGCAAGATGGATCCAACTTTAGCTACCTCTGGAAACAAACGGATAATTTCAACCAATAGAGTTGATTTCTACTTTTCTTATTCATGCTAATTGAAGATGAATAATTTGTATTGGTGTGAGACAAGGACTTGAACTGCAATTATGTCCTATGCCTCCTTCTGGCTCTCTCTTTGATACTGTTTTGCTAGTATTCCAGCTGACACTGGTTCTCTGTGGTGATTGCTTCATTAAAGGGTAAGGGGGCCCTAATCAGCTAAAGTATTACTAGAAAGCTGTTGTTTGCCAATACTCAGAGACTACACTGATTTCTTTTTATCATCTAAAGAAGAAAAAGGTGCCTCGTAATGCCAGCGACCTGGTAATAGTTAAGTATTAATCACCTTCCCCTTTCCTTCTCTACACAAAGATTAGACTTAAACGGCTATATGATCGTCTACATTTCTCTTCCCTAAATGATAAATATAAATCTAAAATCCAATAAGGCATTCCATTAAAATGCAGTTAAATGTACTCCCTGAAAGTACTACAGGTTGTATAAGTCACTCTCAATTTCAAAGCATCATAGCGAGGACCCAATTGGCTTTCCTTCTCAGGTCCCCTCCCTTAAACCCCTGTCACACTTGAAAGTTCCCATGCAATAACACTTAAATATGAAGTTGTAACATGGAACCCATTTGGTTTCCTTCAAAAAACAAACCCATGGACTTTTCAATCATGTCTGTGAAATTTAGAAATTAGTTTCCGTATCTTTCCTGCATCTATACTTTTCATCTTTAAAATGTAATTGGCTGAGCTCTCCTGCATAAAAACAATCTGAGTATCTAGCTGATAGATATATGCTGAGTCATCACACATGAATATTTAAAAATTAATCTGAATTGATTTAAGTAATGTACACATAACTGCCTAATGTTTAGCTTTAAAAAGATTTAGCAGATTAGCAACAACCATCATCTGCTTATCTGGTGTGCACTGTAACAATGCACCTATCTGTATTTATCCTTCTTTATCTAAATAAAAACTTAATTATTGAGCTACTGACAACTGAGTATTTAAAAGTAAAAACAATTTCATGCTTGCTAGTATTTCACTATTCCCGCCAATATGATCTCATAACCAATATGACAACAGATAAAATAGTGTTAAGTGCATTAAAAAGTCATTCACTGCAGGCCAAACCTACTGTAATTATCTTCATAAAACTAATAACATGTCAGGTATTCTAGTAAACATTCCTATTCCCTGAGCAATGAATTCAGTGCTTTAATAGGATTTCAAATAGTTTTAATGAAAAAAGTTATATGCATAATTCTTTAAATCAGTACCAAGTGGCTCTTACTATACACTACTCCTAGAGTCTACCAAATACAAGCTGTTTTTATATCTCATGTAAATATTTTAAATTACTTTACATTACAAACCACATTAGGGCTAACATAATAGGGAGCATAAGTAGAATGCCAAGTTTTCTTGTGGATGAAATATTGGCAAATTTATGTTTGATCACTAAGATTAGTTACTTTATTTCTATTATGAAGACCCTTTGTCTGGGGCACTCTTTTTTTTGGTTTGGTTCTTTTTCTTTTTATTTCTCTCTCTCTCTCTTGCTCTCTTCGAAGTTAATTTGACTGCTGCCCATCACTGATGTGAGCAATTCAGTAATTAACTTTTGTGTTTTAAATGTATGAACTTTAATTAGATTTCATTATAAACAAACAAACGTCAAACATAATTATAAGCTCCTTGGTTTACCTACATATTATCCCTTTTCAAACAAACTTGATGTCAGACAAATTAAAATCAAGCAACCAGCAATTTTGAGTTGAATTTTACATGATCTGCTGGTAACCTGATTACTTTAACTTCAATATCATTACAGGAAAAGTATTTCAGGAAAAATAATTACAAGAATTCCAACAGGAGACAAGCTTAATTGTATTGATTCAAAAGATGCATGTTCAGAGGAACCATGTTGAAGAAATAATGTTATCTCAAATCTACAGTTTCTATTAAAATGAAATTGTCCAGCATGAAAGAAACAATTTAAGATTAGTGTCTGCAGAACTAGAGATATGAAACTAACTAAATAATTATCTGAGCCCAATTATCTTATACTTTAAGTAGCAAAATATTAGTGTGGAGCAGCTACCAGGCATGGGGTTTGCAGGTTTATTTACTGACTGGTGTATCTATTAGGACCAAGAACAAGTGGAGCTGTCAGGACATAATGAAGGTAAATGATTAGTTAGCACCAAGCCTGAACTCTTCTTCAATGCAATAAGAGTTAATTAAAGTTTACCACCAAACATCAACCAAAGCAGGATGTTGATCAGGTTTCAGCATTAAGTGCAAACAGACAATAGTTGGCAGCAATTAGTGCAGCTATCAAATGACATGCAATGATAATTATACATTTAAAACAGCTAAAGAGCTGGGGGAAAAACTAATCAGCCTCTTTGACGACAAATACTCAAAGGGCAGGAAACAGGTATCAGATTATTTCACTTTAACACTGTAAATCAATAGAACTAAACAAGAAAAGGTTGTATGGGTACATTATCTAAAAGAGAATAGTTAGTTGGATCCAAAATGAAATAAATCTGCTAGTATTGGTCTATCAAAGATAAGAGCTTCTGTAAGGAAAGAAAATCAGTTAGTTTTCAATTAAAGTTTCAGAGTGAACTCTGTGTAAAGAAAGTTTAGCTTCTTGGTTTTGTGTAAGTTCAACAATATAACAGGTATTTCACTGTGAGTATTGTTATTTAGATTAAGTGTTAACTTCCATTCTACTGTCAGAAGCACTTTATATCTGGTTATTGCCTTGGTATGTGCAAATATTATTTCCCTACAAAATGTTTAGATGAAGGTAAAGATTGACACTCTTAACATAGCTGAACTTAAAAGCCATGGAAACGTGTTTAGAATATGTATACATATTCAGCATATGATACACAGGTCATCCCTTCATGCTATCCCAAGTCTATAGCTTCATTCTGGTTCAAATGTATATGTCAATATCATTTTAATAAATCATCTCTTTTTTAATAGGTTCCCAGCTTCAGCCTAAAGCATGTTTTCAGAAATTGTACCCATTTTCTTCTCCCCCCATCCTCCCCATTTCCCCAACTAATTCTGTTATGCTGAAGATTTGTACACAGTGTTGGCTAATCCCAATATTTCCCTGGAGCTAAATCTAAGCCATGGCCAACTCCCAGTACAAAAATGTCTCTCTCCAAAAGCCCTTTCACCCTCTGGGCACTCACATACTCATTGGTCCTGACATTTTCAGTCCAGCCATGACAAATGAGATGATGACTCTGATGTGATTGCACAGGAGGATGGCTTTATCTAAAGATGTATCATTAACTCTCATCACCATCTCCTAATATGGCTGTCTGGGTTCCTGTAATGTGTTGTGAAAATTGAAGGAAAAGATTTTTTTTGTAAATATATGCTCTGTAAGTAATAAGAAAAAAGCTCTATCAAAGGAGAAAAGTGAACCCAGTGCAAACAGGACTGGGGGTGGGGAAAAGACTAGCATGAACTAAATGTTGCTCTGGGGATTTAAATAACCACTCAACCTCTGGCCCAGTGCAAACCAACCAGTTGCCTGTCTTTTAAATGTATGGTCCTCCTCATCTTCCACTCAACATGGGTAGCTAGAGCAAAGCAGCAGCATCTGTGAAGTAACACATTGTAGCTCCTCTGACAAACATGGCTCGTCAGTGGCTCAGCCAGCCTGGCTCTTCTTTCCCATCCCCATATACCTACTGTATTCTCACCCCCTTAATTTCCTGTTATCAAATCTCTGTTCACTTCAGTGGGGGGAGGGATTGTCAAAACCAATTTTACTCTGCCATCATCATATGCTTCAATTAGAAACAGGCAATATTTTCCCAACTACTATTAAATGTAAAGCTCTTCAAAGTCTTTGAAAGGAAAGCCTTTGCATTTAATGTAAACACCACCACCTTCAGGTTGAGTGAAAACCCAAGCTCCAGTTGCCCCAGCCTTGTTACATAGGCTATGGAGTTTATAGAGTAGGTTCCTGTTTTAACCTCTTCTCTCTATTCCTCTAAGCACATACAGCCAATCAGAATCAACACTTCCACAACAGACCACGAGAAAGGAGGTCAGGCTTTGAGGTAAATTGCTATTCTCTCTTGGACCATGCAAGAAGCTCTTTATTCCTGTCCTTATTGGCATCAGTCCTCTTTCCTAGAGAAAGAACAAAGCCAAGTGCTCCTGTGAGGTTTATGAATAAATCAGAGGTGAGCCACTTTAAGTGCTGCCCATGCTTTCCTTGTTGACAGTGAGTACTTAAACAACCTCCTATGACCAGTGACTTCTGGAAAACTGGAATGATTTCTAATCTGCTCCCTGCTTCTTCTCAAGAATGAAATGTCCCATCCCACTTTTCTTGCAGTTTTGTTCCTCTTCTACCTGCTTAGCTTTACAATCCCAGTCTAGCCAGTAATCACAGGACTGGAACATCTACAAACAACAAAAGAACAATAACAAAACACTTCCTTTGCTAGGAAAGACACACACACACACACACACACACACACACACACACAATCTCCAGAAAAAGCAAATGATTCTCATATTTATGGCACAGAAGCATTTTTAAAGAGGAAGGGTTAAATTACCTAGTGAGTGAAAACATTACATTTCACTGTAGGTGACACAAGCCACCTTCTTACACACACACACACACACACACACACACACACACACACACTCTGAACCCCCAGATCTCCTCAGTTGAAACTTCATGTCAAGTGGTGTTTCCTAAGAATGTCTATGAACTTCAGGTTCTTTACCAGTTAAACAATGGAACTGTGCCCTTCCCTTCTGATTGCAACAATCTATAGCTCTAATATCAAAGCCCATTCACATTGCCCTGAAAGTTTTCTCTAAGGAATTTTCCAGAAATGACCAGCTGATTTTAAGTTTGTATATTTCTTTTCAGTACCTATATCATGAGATGAGATGAGTCCACAACTATTTTAAACTGAAATTTTCAGTGTATGCTTTTAATAACAATTATTCATTTACTCAACAGATACTTATTGGGCAAGAATTTGCCAATAACATGTCCTTCACTGTGGATATAGTGGTTAGACACATGTGGGCACTGTCCTCATGGAGACTGCAATTTAGCTGAAGAACTCATACAATCAGGAAATTAAAATCCAGGGCCACTTATAGTTCCATAAAAATAAAAACAACTTGTTTACAAATGTGTATCTCACATGTATCACAATAGAAGAGTATTAAGAGTGAAATTATTTTAAAAACTACAACAGACATAGAGTTCAGTTTCTACGTGGTCCACACATTGCATTTCTATATTTATTAACTCTCAGGCAGTCCTAGCATCTTAGAAACTAGTAGACCTCCATTAAATAATGCATTATTACAAAAAGATAAAAGTCTGTGATTTCCCCTAAGAATTAACCTAAGTGAATACTAATAACTTTTCTATGAAATTCCCCAAGATTTAGTGACTCCGTAGACAGTACTGGACGTGTGTGTGTGTGTGTGTGTGTGTGTGTGTGTGTGTGTGTAATGAATTTTTTCTTTGGTTTGATATAAATTTTGGTCAATAAGGCACCATATAACAGTGTGACCTACATTCCTATCATGGCATATTAAAATATCTTAATAATAAGTACATAGAAAAGTATATCTATGGTATGTACGCCAGTTTTGGAAAAACCCTCTAATTCACAGGCTTTCAAGCAGACTAACTTTCAAGCAGTCAACTGCAAGACTGAAGTGAGCATTGTGGTCTCTTCTATTATTGTATTTAATGGACAGTCAGGATCTTGAGTTCATGTGAATTGACCATGATCTGAATTATTTAAAAACAGTTTCTGTCCTAATTTGCTTCTTATAAAAATAAAGAACCATAAATGCATTAAATATCTAAAAGCGCTTATAACTAAACCAACGTGATGATAGAGTGGGAGATAATGGTGTGGAGGATGAGCCACCTGCTAAGCTAGATGCCATCCAGAGACTTGCCAATGAGAAAAATAGCTTGAGAAAGCTACTACCTCCTTTCCCACATTGCCTAGGTCTTGTTTCCTCTTCCCAAGGAGAGGGGTTGCTTTATTCATATCTACAGAGATTTGCTTTATCAAAGGCTTGTCAGACAAGTATTATGCTACAACAACTATTAGAAAAACAGTAATAAAGGAATCACCGTAACTAGATATCACGATATATCACTTTGAGTTATTTTGCAGTTCACAATGCTTATTATGTTCAGCAACCTTGAGACACAGATGAGGAAACTGAGGCTTACAAAGATTAACTGAGACAAGGTCACCTACTTAGACACCTACTTAGACAAGGTCACCTACAGATCTTATTTAATGATGGTAACATATATCTAACCTAATATTCATTGGTAATTGGGTTTCTAACTTAAGTTTACTCTCATCTAACATCTAAGTGAAAAGAAACAAATGCACTTACAAGAAAAAGGAATCCAAAGTAAACAGTCAAAGGGGTGGCTAAACTACACGTATTCTTTCTGTACACTGTACTGCCCCTAAAACCTCACAACCCTATCTTCATTTACTTTCTTCTTTTTCATACTATGTTCTTGAGTATTAGAAATACATTTTAATTCACTGAGGTCATCAGTGAATTAAACATGGACTCTTCTTGTCCAGTCAACAAACTTAGTCTAATCTCTTAACAAAAAACTATGTTTAAAAAAAAAATCACAGAGCTGGGAGGCTGTCTGGATGCTGCTTGGTTCCCTTCTGAAGCAAAGGCTCACCTCTCAGAGAAAACAGTAACCCTATTGGACTGCTGTCACGTGTTTTCCTTTGCTTCTCTTCACCATCCCTACAACTTTCATGTTCATTAATGCAAAAATTCCTTTTCTAAACATATACCATACTGATCACTGGTCCTTAAATGATGGAGTTTGTGTTCTTGTCTTCATGTTCTCCTACCATGATGGGTAAGTCAAAAACTTCTCCTGAACTCAGATCCCATTTTCCAAAGGAGCTAACTGAATTGAACAGTTGGATGGCTGTCTCCTGACTCCAGCAGCTTCAGAGTTTTTAGTGATCTCAACAACTCACCTGTTTTTGTTTTTTCCTAAGGAGCTTATTTTGGCTAATTCTTAGAAAATGAAGGAAATTTATTCTGTGGAAGACAAATTTCACAGTTTAATACTATGAGTGTACCTAAGAAGGAAAGAGGGCAGGTGTGTGTGTGTGTGTGTGTGTGTGTGTGTGTGTGTGTGCATGTGTGCATGTGTGTGTGCATTCCTAGGAACAAGAGTGTTACCAAAGATCAAAGACAATTTTATCTACTAACAAAAGAGATGACTCATTCTCATTCTCAATTAATGGGATCAGGAAGCCAAGTAAGAATTACATCACTACTAAATTTTTTTTAAGTGCTACAAACTACATTTTAGAGAAGCAATGCAGGTTTCTTGAAGATATTCTGGAAAAAAATAAACCTAGCAATATTTGGGAAGGCTTCTTCAAGTTACTTTTCTATACATGTAAAATTTAAGAATCTCCAAAATCTTCCTCTACAAAATTTCTTCTTATTCTGATTTTAACAATATAACCAGATGACACACACCAGAGGTATGTTTTTATATTTTAATGTTGTTGCAGCTATGGATTTTCTTTCTTCTTCACACTGAAGAAAAAGAATTTTACAAAGTTATAAAATACATATTTTAACCCAAAAGTCCATTCTCCCTGGTTAACATGACTTAGTTCTCAGTAAATATTCATAGAATGTTTTCTGTTTTTATAGTTAGGACACGATGGAACCCCTAAGCCTTATTTTCAGAGGCATGTGACACCCAGTAATTGTGACCTAAACATTTTTGTATCACCAGGAAAGGCAAGCAGTAGATATGAACATCAGACACTGATGTGCCACCCTCTAACCTGGATGACCCAAACACCTAATCAGGCTTTCTTGGACCATCAGGACATTCTGACATATGCACCAAGACAGTCTTCTCCAATTCTTAAAATTTGTTTGTCTGTTTTTCAAATCTCTAGATGTTAAAGTGAATGACTATATTAGGGATATTGCTTGCCAAACATGACTTTAGTGTCGAAGCTATTTTTACATGGTGTGCATACATCCCCAAACACTTCCAAGTGGTAAGTATTTCATTTCACTCACAACCCTTTAAAGAGTAGCAGAGCAGAGAGCAGCCATTCCTGACCTGAGGATTGTATGTCAAACGTGAAACCGTATCAAACTTCCAAGGCAACTTGTGAACTTCTGAGATCAGGAAATTAACATAATATCAACTCCCAAAAGATCATGAGGAGCACAATCTTCATGCAAGAAAATAATGTCATTGAGCTCTCATTAAAAGCCCATTTCATCCTGAGCCATCAAAGACCAGGAGTGTACTAAGATCTTGGTTATGTCGTCAAGGATAACTAAAACAAGTGCCAAGAGAAATTGTGCACTTTTAGTTCTCACATGCGTCCATCTGTTCACATATAAACATATATTCTGCTCTGTCTGATTCCTACAATCTTGATATCAGAATACTCTGGGCTCTTGCCCATTTCCTAAGAATGCAGACATCACATAAGCTACTATTAACCCATGTGTGATCCACATCCATGGTGGTTGGAAAGCTGCCAGTTACAACACATGGTGCCTGCTTAACAATGTCTTAAAATATAAATGAATTTATTTTTTAAATTAACACATTTTTCTTATGGAAATACCTTAATAAGCCCTTATGCGTAAAAAAAAAA
>NW_008351958.1:7380468-7434085 GCF_000622305.1 Nannospalax galili | reverse complement strand
TGGATTTTTTTTTTGTTCTTTAAGACTTTTTTCAAGCATACCATAAAGTTAACCATAAAAGTTTCTGAAACAATCCAGAATTTCTTGACAAATTTTCAAAAGAACTCTAGTAAAGAATTTGGGTGTCTTTATAACAAAGATCAAACACTTTTCCTTTACAATATGCTGTACTCAAGAGGCAACCCTTACACTTTACTTTATAGGAAAACACCGAGTTTCCATATAACCTTAACAGTACTCCAGCAACTGAACCCCTAAAGTGACTAGGCAAATAGAAGTTCTAGAGTCTAGCCATGAACAAGTGAGGGTAATATCTACTGGAATCTTTCAGCCTTTCTCTGGGGAAGCTTTCCATGGAACATTTGTACTAACTCTAAATCTGAAAGAACTTGCTTAAAATGTATGCATATAAATAATGATCTATACTGCTATTGATTTACATATATACAAAAGAACCATTTCTCACCTTCGAAAGTGTCTGAACACTTGGTATTTTCACTGCCTTCATTATGGCTGAAGAAACATTATCTAGAGACTGATAACCAGTTACAGCTCTAACTAGTGACAGAAAAAAAAAAAAAAAAAAAAAAAAAAAAACCAACTGCAAATGTTTTCAAGGGTGAACTTATAGCATCTAGACAACTTTCAAAGGACCTATCTAAAAGTAAATATAGAACACACCTATAAAGTAACCAGAAGATTGCATTCAGAACTTTGTGATTTAAAGCCTAAGAAGGCAACTTTGTATTCTCTTCAGCTAGTCCCTCCTAGTTACAAAAGCTGATAGGCCACTTAAAACACTTAACATTGCCAAAAGTCAGAAACCGCCCCCCCCCCCCCCCGCCGCCACCGTGAAGTGTTCTGTCAATTGGGATATTTATAGTCAATGGGTGGGGGTGTAGAATAAGGTCTATAATTAAATGAATTGAATATTCGTGCCATACTACTGGCCCCTTCTAAAATAATTGTTTTTGCTAGCAAAGTGCTGGGAATTCTTGATGCTCAATAGTCAATATTTGGCTATCCTGGCATGCTTCTGAAAACCTCTACACAGCAACCTCTGCTGCTTAGCCACTAGCTTGTACTATAGCCATCTATATTACTTCCCAATCATGATGAGAACTGGGGGCATCTTAGAAAGTTACTGAAATCTGAGTCACTACTTGTTTGCTCACATCTTAGACAAACATAACTTTAGAGCGAGCAGAGCATAGGCATAAAGAAAGAGAAGCCTGCGTTTTCATCTTCCTTTCATCTTAGTCATTCAGTTAGCCATTCCGGACCCTATTCAACAGAGCTTTTCATTATGCAAAAAAATGCTAATCCTTTTCCGATGCTTTCACACTTGTATAAACCCCCTTGCCTTCAACTGAAAAGCAATTATATCAGTTTACCTTTCTGTCAAAAACAGGATTAATATTCCAATAACAGAATCTCATTTCTTTTCCTATCTTTTTGCTTTAGGAAACTAGAGGTTATTAGTAGAGGTATTCTTTGAGAAAGAATACATTATTTTAAATATCATTCTGTTAACCAATGAGTGAAAAAGAAGCAGCAGCAGAAAAAGTCTTTCAGTTACTGCAGAAACTCTTTTTTTTTTTTGTTACAGAACTGACCTTCCCTTGCAGATGCCCAAAGAGAATGAGACTCACTCTGGTCTATTAATCAGAAACAAATTATGAAAGAATGTAGCTGGACTGGTTGACACTATCCAGTCTTGGGAGACTCAGTAACAGCCTAGTAACAATGTCCTCTTCATGGGTAATGAACAGCCATGACAAATGGGGCAGAGAAACTATTTATTTGCATATGCAAATTCCCACACAAGGGAAACATGTACAAACAAGTGTCATTGTAAGGTGGATTAGGCAAACAACGCTTTCTTTTTAGGACATTCTGCAGCCCAGAACATTAGTCAGCACAATTAAGCCAGTCTCCATGGAGACTAATGAAATTTCACCATGGTATGAGTTAAATTAGATAGCTAGTTATGTGTTTCCACAATCCAACTTGAAATCCATTATTGTTTGAGAACAATATAGCAATTGTGCCTAGCTGATCTTTGCCAGCTCAACAAGCTCCTAAGTTGACAATTTGCATATGTTAATATAATTAAGCACTAATTACATGAAACTTGTACATATTCACATGCACTTTCCCTGGGCGCTTTTCAGTTTGAACCTTGGCCAAGTCTTTAACCCTTGGAATGGTTTTAGAGGGGAAAAAAACCCTAAAAAAAAAAAAAAAAAAAAAACACTGCCTGTAGGGACAGCCCCTAGGCAGACACAGAAAGGCTCTTCATTTATAAACACAAAGCTTAACCTGGCTTCTCATATTTCTAGCAACAATGACAGAAAATACTTGGTGAGTGTAGCAGAGACCAAGGATAAGGAAAATGAAGAGGTGATGGTGGTGGCAGAGTAGCCATTAGATTAGTAGTTAAAGGCTCCTAGCAAGTATTTTCTATAGGAAAACAATCACATTCATTTTAAGAAAATGTCAAGAATCTGTTCTCACTGCCACTGTCGAACCTTGGGAGATAAAAATGGGTTGACAGCAGCAAAAATACAAGTAGAGAGGGAAAAGGAGTCAGCAGTACCTAATGAGCTTTACATAAATATATGCAGAGGCAATTAAGCAATGTTAATTACTATAACAGCAGTTAATTGAATATAATTAGATATTTTAAGCCACTGAATAAAGCATAGTTAAGATTAATTTTATTGAGATTAATTGTAAATAAGGATAGATTGACTCTGTTTTGACAGGCATAAAAAGTAGTTCTGCAAATTAAGCAGGAGTGTAGCCACCAGTCCAAATTCATAGATTATTTTAATGTCACACCTCAAAATCATCTCCTCAATAAACACGACTTTTCAAACCCAAACAGACAGGAATCTTGAAGAAAAACAAACAGCTTGCAGAGATTAAAGAGCCTTTTGTCCTTTTGCATGTGCATTCCTTTTAACAGACTAAATTAAGCGAGTCTGGTGTACGTTTTTTAGGAAGGAACATTTCACACTGAATGGAAAAAATGTTCTATCACATATGAAATTTGTGCAGCTGTGCGGAACTTAGTCCAGATGGTTTAAGACTATAAAACACGACCAAATGATAGGCAGTAGGCCTTCCCAAGATTATGTGATAAAGTCACAATCTTCTATTTCAGCCCCTCGAATTTCTGCTTTATATTATTTCAAATCAACTTACATATTTCCTTCTCTAATTCTGTTTCTCCAAGAAAATCAAGAGAAGCATTGTCCCTACTAAGTGCTAGAGGCAAAATGTAAAGTGAAGGAGGCCTCATTTAACAGATAGCAGCTAAGTCAGTCAGCCAGAAAACTCAATGATAGAACTGACAACAGTGTATGCAAATGACACCACTTGATTATCACTGCCACAAACAATGATTCCTAAAAGTACTTCTCAGGAAAATGTTGCTAAATGAAAAATCTCTCCCTCCCAGTACTTTCACACCAAGCCCATTCATGTATAGTCTTTCAGAAAATTAACACAGTCCTCAAGAAAGCTGAACAAATCACCACTAGGAAAAGATCTTTGATTGATTTTGAAATACATCAATAGGTGATTAACATAATATTTTAAAGCAGCAGAATGTGTATATAATACATAAACATGTACATTATATTTTCAATACCTTTAGCTCTTAAACGAACAAGAGCTTTACACTATGAAGCCTGGCTCTAGGCTGCCTCTGAACTTCTTAAGGTGCCTTTAGTCTTTATAACAAAAATCCTAAAATGGTCTGAGAAACAAGACTAGGACAAGCCCTTCTGCAGTGAAAGATTTTAAATCATCCAGGCTCTTCTAATAGACTTGAGACTTATTGAGGTAGAAACCATAAAAAATGAAGAAGGGAAATTTAATCCCTGAAATATTGATTTGCACATTAATATCATATAGGCAGAGGGCAATTTGGCTTCGTGGAAATGACACATTGTCGACCCTTGCTGAAGTCAGAGCCAATCTAACTGCTGAACATGTCTGAACCTCAAGAGTTATTAAGGGCTTCCCTTCTTGCCTTTATGACTTTTCTTCAGCCTACCAATGCAATCTTAAATGTATTATCTTTAAGAAATAATTGTAAAACCTCAGGGGTTTTCCAGTTAATGGAAGGGAGGCCAAACCACATCAGATTCTGAAATGCAACATTAAACCCTTGCAATCAACAAAACCACCTCAATTCTCATCCATCCAGTGCAGGATCTAATATTGTTATTAGAGATAATCAAATTTCATTGTGTAAATTTAGGCTCATGGTCAGAATGAAAGCAGTAAATTCTGCAATATTAAACAGCAATTTTCTTAGGTTCTTATGTTTTCCCTCGCTGTTGCAGCATCTTTAAAATAATCCAAGTAGCTCAAAATTAATGAACAGAGTTAGGCTACTCTGCTAAAAACTGCAAAAGATTACAATAGAGCCAAACATGGTTGCCTCATTTTTAACTTTAAGTGACAACTTTCAGTTCCCAGACCCAGAGCCACTGTCTTTGCCTCACTCCACAGTGGGTGCTGTTGCTGTGACTTACACAGCTGGTTTACCTGACCTTTCTTTGTTCCTTGGGTACATTTCACTTTTCAGATTTATGGTGTTACCCTCATATTTCACTGACCCTATCTCCATTGCTATAAAAAGAGAAAACACTTGAATATGAGTTTACTTTTTTAATACAAGAGCAGCCAGCTATTGAATAAACACACTGATGCTCTCCCTAGTTTATGCCATAAATATTAAAACCATTAAAAAAAATACCTGTATAAACCTTATGATCCCTACACTGAAGCCAGGTGCAAGAGGTTAAAACAGCTGGCTGGCTGTCTTTTATTTTTTTTGTGTGTGCCTCCTGCTGCTCGAAACTACAACCCTTGAAAACTATCAAATATTCCCTTAAGGATTTATTGTTTATCTTAATTTATTTTAAAATGAGGAAAGAAATAAAGAAAAACCTTCATTCTCTTTAATACGCTTCTCAGTGGAGAAGAAAAACTCTAAAACACAGTCACAGAGGTAGTGAAATAATTCTGAATATTTCCTTTCTGCTTTATTTAAAACCATTCTTTTCACCAATTACTATGACACCATTCTTGTTGATTCTTCAGTTAGAAAAGAGGAAAGAGCAAAAAGAAAGAAAGAAAGAAAGTCCGAGCTTGCTCCGTCAGTTTTGCCAGTAAATATAAAGTAAAGCAAGTGCGGATGGCAGGAGACTGTTACATACCCGGGCTGTGTTTTTGCATTGCTCTCAATGGAAGCGATCGATGCCCGTGTCACTGTCGCGTCCCAATCGCAGCCAAGTCTCAGCCTTAATCTAAGCAACACCCGAAAAGGCAGCGGCAGCGGCAGCCGCAGCCGCTCCCTCACTCTTCCATCCATCCACCCAACTAAAAATATAATACTACATATGAGCTTTAACCACTCCACGTTTATAGGGATCAAGCCACTGAAAATCCAGGAGAACACAAAAAAAAAAAAAAAAAAAAAAAAAAAAAAAAAAAGAAGAAAGAAAAAAACCTCCTCCTGTCTCTTGTCTCTCTCTCCTCTCCCTCTCTCTCTCTCTCTCTTCCTCTCTCCTCTCCCTCTCTCTCTGTGTCTCTCCTTTTGCCATCTACATGATCCTTGATTAAACATGGAACAGAGTTAATAAAAGGGGGGGGGGCTCAAGGAGAGGAAATGCAACTGTCAGAAATCGGGACGGCCAGATTTCCTGGTGAACCTGCCTCTGAGACAGTGTCAATCCACCATCTTCAGCCAGTGAACTTGTCTTTGGGTTTTTGTTTGGGGGGGGGCTGTTGTTGTGTGTGTGTGTGTTTTGGGGGGAGGGGGAGGGAAAGACAAGGTGGGGGCCGGTGGTGGGGGGAGTGGGGGGAATGTGTGTGTCTGTGAGTGTTGACTCTGAGTGTGTGTGTGTAGGGGTCGGGGGGGGGCGTGTTTGCGATCTGAACCTTTGGTACCTACAAGGAGGGCGTCTCACCGAACGGTAGCTAAAACCTCACCAGGACCGCACCGAAGTGTGGAGATGCGGCCAAAGGCACCGCCGGAACCACATCTCTGGGCAGGACCCCAGCCCCAGCGCCTCTAGGAGCCCCCCGCCCGGATAGCAGGTAACAAAAGAAATACAAACCAGTGCATCGTCTTCTGGGGGAGGGGGACAAGATGGGGAACCTTCTGCAACTTGGCCATCGTGGAGGAACTTATACAATTCCATGAGAAATTTTATTTTTGTTTCCAGTAGAAAAGAGCAGAAAGAATGAAAAGGGGGGAAGGTAAGAGTAGAAGAAAAAAAAAAAAAAAAAAAGAGGCGAGACCCGGTGCATTCCAGCCACTGTTCCCTTAGCTGCTGGGCCAGAAGGCGCGCTTGTGGGGACAGAAGCTAAGGAGGTGAAGTTCATTTGCAGACATAGAACCCTTGGAGTTGGGGAGGGGGGGGCGCAGCAAGGAATGAATCAGTTCCCACAATCGGCCACAGCCCCGTTACACACCGCCACAACACACACACACACACACACACACACACACACACACACACACACACACACACGAGCGCCCTTTACCAAAAGCAAAGGAAAAGGCTCTTGATCCCCAGCTGCGGGTGTCTCTCCTAGGGCTGCTAGCCCCGGGCTAGCCTCCGCCGCCCCCAGGTCCTGGACCCGAAGGCCAGGCGATCCAGTCTCCTAACGGACCTGATCAGGTCTGCGGTGCCGGCACCGCGGAGAGTCGCCCTGGCTGGTAGCTGGCTGCCGGCGGTTCGGACGGGCGGGTGTCTACCTGCAGCCCAGCCCCGCGCTCGCCCATCCTCCGGAGCCCGGCGCCGGCCGCAGCAGACCCGGGCCTCGGCAGCCCAGAGCAGCAAGCGCCCAGCGCGGAACTTGAGAAGGGGAGGGGGGAGGTAAAAGCAGGAAGAAAAAGGAAGCAAAAGTAGCTGCAGGGGAGGGTAAAGGAGGGGGAGAGGAGACAGGGGCTCCAAGCCCCACCGACCAAGGTCCAAACTTTCGGAGGATGGGTGTAGAGGAGGCATCGTCTGGTTCCCAGCACCCCGCTCAGGGCTAGCGGGGACCCGAGGCAGCATCCGCGCCGCGGCGGAGCTGACAGCTTCCCCCAGCCACCAGAGTGCCCCAGGCTCCGGGTGAAGGCAGACCCCGAAAAGACAGAAAAAAAGGGCAGAAAACTGCTCAGCCGAACGTGGACGATCCGCCACTTAATCCAAAAGTTAAATTCCGAAAATGTTAGCTCCCCCCTCCCCAACGAAAGTGGAAAATCAGGTCCCCCCCCGTGCCCTCTCCCTCCCTCAGCAGAGCAAATCTTTGAGCCAAAAAAGGGGGAAAGGGATGGAAAAGGGGGGCAGAGCGGAAGAGATGGTCGGGATGAGGGGATGTGAGCGAGAGCGAGCAAGAGCGAGCGAGCTAGGGGCAGAGAGGGAGAGAGGCGGAGAGGGAGAGGGAGAGGGAGCGAAATATCAAAGATTGTGCAAGATCTGGCTGGAAAGATAATCGATACTCGACCTAAATTTAACACAAACTACTCAATAAAAGTTAAAGAAAAAACTTACTTTCCATTTCCCCTGCAGTTCCTACTCGATCTTCTCCTCTTTTTTTGTTTTGCTTTTATTTTACGTACAGCTGATCACATCCAAGTAAAACGAGAGGGTTCATTAAAAAAATTTAAAAAATTAAAAAAAAATCCTCGAACTTTATTGGGTGAAAATAAAAACGCTGGAGCAGAAAGTGGGGGGCACGGAGCGGTCCTCGGGGGTCCGGGAGGAGTTAAAGCATGCGCCGACCGCGGTCTCGCTGTTTGGTTGTGAAGGGGTTGGGAAAAGGAGGAAAGGAAATGAAAATCCGATATGTCTTTATTCTGCTAATTATTATCGTTTTAGCCCTGTTTAAAAAAATGGCTGATTAAGTTGAGTGCGCATGTCTTTGTGTGTCTATTCCCGATATGCACTCTGGGAATGAGAGAGGAGAGCGAGGGAGAGGGAGAGGGAGAGGGGGGAGAGAGAGGTGTAATTAGTGAGGTGATCAACATTCCCCAGACTGCAAATGACGCGCAGCCGGGACTCAGAGCAGCCCGGGAGCCTCGCGACTCGCAGGGCTCGGAGCGCTGCGGCTGGAGCCCGGGACTACCGCGGAGAGGACAGGGGATGGGGACCTCCGGGGCTCGCACCCCATGCGCCCCTGCGCGCAACTCTCAAACTTCATTAGACACCCACATACACTCACACACACACACACACACACACACACACACACACACACACTGAGCAAAAAGAAGACTATAAAGCCCAAATAGTTTCAAAGCAATGCCCTTTAACCATTCGAGATTTTTTTTTTTTTTCCTAAAGGAGGCAAATTACTATCGGACCAGAGACTTGTTTACTAGGGAGCTTTGAGTAGAAATAGGACTTAGGGTAATGAAGAGCTTTTCTCTTAGTTTATTAGACTATGCTCTAGGACGCATTCTAATGGCGAAATGCGGGGACCTGAGCAAATATGCAGATGTATGTAAATAAAGAGTGCCTGGCTGTGTGCAAACACTGCTCAGTGCAGCCTCTGTATAAGGAGGAATTGAACTCTGGATCCACAGGCATTCTGTTTAAACAGTATCTTTAACTTGCATACCCAATAGAGAAAACCCTGGGTAGGGGAGCTGGAAGTGGTTAGTTTAGTCAAAGTAAACTTCTAAATGAAAGTGAGTAAAGGTTGTAGGAGTGGGGGGCCAGTTCTAGCTTTTATATAATATTCTTGAATATTTTATCAGAATTGCATAAGTTCAATGTAATAGCTTTAAGAAGACTTAGAGAAGGAAACCTTTCATCTTTCGAGTCTGTTGAGTTATCTTTCTTGAAGCACATTATGATGAATTTTAAAACCCACTACAGATCTCATTAGAATGAAATATACTTGGTATTTTCTGGTGCAAAATTTAAGGTGGCTGATTCTCATTTGAAAAATCTAATTATCTCTTTCCAATATTACAGATGTGAATATGAGTGACACTTTCATTAAAAGATAATTAACTAAAACTTGGAATAGACATACTTTTAAATACCCCCTACTGAATATGGGTTCTATATACATATATATGTATATTTATGAATCACTACTCAGCATCTTAATACACTGCCACACCAGAGGTCACAAGTACAGACCATTTATGTAATATTTCAAAATTACAAATTGCAGAGGGAAGGCAAGAGTAACAAATCAAAAGAACTAAACAACAGGAACTACTTGCTCTGTCCAGCTTCTTGGACAGAAGAAGAGGCATCAGCCACTTTTGAGCTGACTGGCTTTTGAACTTCTGGATTGCCAGGATCAGCTTCAAAACCTTGTCTTAGGCCTTAATCGCCAAAGCTACCAAATACCAACAGAGAAGTTTATTACACAAGCATTGGAACTACAGAGGCAGCAAGCACCAGTCTTCTAGGGCCTAAACCCTTGTGTTATCAGGGAACATTTGAAACCTCCTAGGACAGATGCAAATGGAATAGGAACTCCAACAAAACACCTGGGAAGATGAGCACTGGAATCCCCAGAGCAACAGACCTAGGCCTGTATCTGGAAAGCTACTTGCCTTTAGCAACTAAGCTTACAACCAAAGTCCAGAGGCTTGGAGTAGAGAGTAAAACCTAGACATGGTCTTTATTAAGAGAGGAAAAAAAAAATAATAGTACCACCTTAGAAATCTGGAGTGGGTACATGCATATAGCCCTGTTTTAGAAACCAAGTGCTTCCAAATATATATATATATATATTTTTTTTTAAATTGCCAGGCATGGTGGAGCACACCTTTAATCCCAGCACTTGGGAGGCAGAGGGAGGCAGATATCTGTGAGTTCAAGGCCAGCCTGGTCTACATAGTGAGTTCCAGGACAGCTGGGGCTACAGGGAGACTCTGTCTCAAAAAGACAAAAAAATAAATAAATAAATAAAAAAAATCTGTCCCCAAAGACTTCATTGCATTTCCGACTTCTTTACGAAGAAATCTATTCAAAGTGAAAGGTTTTTGAAGATTTTTAGTGACTTTGTTACAACCCCACCTGCACTCAGGAACTGCACCACCAATTTGCGAGCTGTGTCTGATTGTACCTCAGTGGGGTTAGGAAACACATGTGCACACAGGGGCAAGATTTAAAATCTCCGTAACTTGCAAGTGAAAAAGGTGTTTATATAGCTTTACTGTTTACAAAAACAAAACAAAACAAAACAAACAAACAAACAAACAAACAAACACCCCAGAGAGCAAACATTGTAACTTAAAACAAAACAAAACTGTTTGAGGCGCCTGTATGGGGGAGGGGCTAGGGACTTTTTCAAGAGACTGAGGGGAAATGAAGGCAAGGAAAACTTTCAGGTTCAAATCAGAAAAGATCAAGCCCTTTGCTGGAGAGGGCTCCAAGTACAAGCTCACTGATGGAAAAACCATTTCCTGCGATTTCAGACGGGTAAATGCTCACGATGAAGGAAGCACCTGAGAACAATAAGTCTGTTTCAGGCTCAGGTGAAGAAAGGGGTCTACTTCTGCCATGGAAGACTAGGGAATGGTGATCACTGCGTTTGCAAGTTCTTTATTTCTTATGCCTTCCCCCGCCCCCGGAAACATCATCAATAATATTAATGCCATTAATGTCAAAATAACAAATGTCAAATCAAGAAAATGATTTTAAAAATTTGGTGGCTATTTGTCCCGACATCCCTCACCATCTCCTCTTGGCAAATGCAGCTGGTGTGTGTGTGTGTGTGTGTGTGTGTGTGTGTGTGTGTGTGTGTGTGTGTAGGAGCGGTTATTGAATTCTAAGTAAGAAAACAAAAGCAAAGGCGGATTTGAGAGTCAGTTGCCCACTTTTGCAATTCCTTCTTGTGCTGGGTAGGGTTGCCCTCCTAACGCATGTGTGCGTGTGTATGTTTTGTTTTTAATAATCTCTCTCTGGTCTTCTTTTACCTCTTTCTTAAGAAGAGAGGTTGGGGGTGAGGGTCGGGGGTTAATGGGCTCAGGGGAAGGGGCAGAGAGCGCTAGCTCAGAGTCAAGAGTCTCCTCCAGGGCTTGGCCTCAGAGCGCGCCCGCCGGCTCAGGAAGAGCTGCTGGCAGAAGCGACAGCAGGTCTGCGCGGGGTGGGCCGCAGGCAGGGGCGAGGCGACCCGGGAGAACCCGAGCCCAGCCCGCCGGCTGCTCCCAGGCGCGGGCGGTTCCCAGCCGCTGGCTCCACGGTACCGCGGCCCCGACGATCGCCTTCTCCGCCGCTCGCTCCAGCACCTCCGCAGGTCCAGTCGGGTCTTTGCGGAGCCCTGGCCCTGCACCTGGGACCCTGACCCCCAACCCACTCTCCATCCGCGTCTCGCTGTCCCTAAACTGTATGCTAAATTGCAGCCACCCCCATGGAGCGCTGCCTACTTTATTTTTCAAAGTGAAAGGAGCACAGGATTTTCCTGCCACATCAGGAACTTTCCTAGAACCTCTTCTCTACTTTGGAGAGCGATCCCAGTGGAGCCCAGTCTTCTAGCACTAGCACCTTGCCCCTAAACCCGGAGCTGGTGAAGAATCCCAAAGCTACACCAGCTGGTTAGGTGTTGAGTGTTGGAGGCAAGGAGAATTTAACATTGAGACAAAAGGTAATTTCCACTTCTAGACTTTTCTTCCTCAGCGCATTTTATTTCCCAAATCCACGCTGAGGACTCCCTGGGCTTTCCAACCGGTTAATGAGTCATCAGCTGTGGATTCTCCCCTCCCCCTGCCGTCCCTCACCAATTCCCCAATAAATACCCCTCCTCCTGTCCCCCCGCCCCATCCTCCAGCTCAAGACCAACTCCAGCCCAAGGCAAAGGTTCCCAGTCTTTTGACCGTGCTTCCGGGCTCTATAGATGTGCTCTGTTTGAAAGGCGGTATTACAAGATTTCAGCGTTAGGAACCCTTTAGTGCTCACAGACACTTTCAGATCCTCAGCCCCCACCCCTCCCTTTCTGTTTTTGTTGGATCTTCTGCACCCAGGGGCTACTTAACAAAGGCAGTATGTTAACTAACATTTTTGTTTAACTCAGCTGCTCCTTCCAAAACACTCTTAAACCCGATGCCAGTGTGTGTGAGTGTGTAAGCATGTGTAAGAGAGGGAAAGCCAGGGTTTCTGTGGGTCAAGAGGAGGTTTGTAGTTGACAGTGAATGGAAAAGTGTAAGGCTTGCTTCGAAAGGTGTCACAAACACATTTACAGGGAAATAACCAAAGGAGTGTGTGTGTGTGTGTGTGTGTGTGTGTGTGTGTGTACCAAACCTTAATGTGAACAATGTTTCCTTGAGAAGTAACAAAAGGGAGGATTTACAATAGACTTAACAAGGGGAAAAGACATCCTCTTGGATGGTGAGAAATGAAGGCAATGACATTCAAGAGGGAGAGGGCATGTTGAGTAGGGGTGTGTGTGTGTGTGTGTGTGTGTGTGTGTGTGTTTAGTGTTTCTGGGCAGTTGAATCCTTCCCTGATTTCCTCCCTCTCTCTAGCCAGACAGTTATCTCCTTTACAGTCTTTATTATTTTATTTATTTATTTATTCATTCATTTATTTATTATTTATCATAAAATCCCCTCCAGGGTCTCTGTTCTTTGGTATCATATACATTTTTCTCCAACCTGAAGTCCACTACTGGCCTTTATTTCAGAGGCAATCTGCTTTTAGCCTTTCCCTCCTAGAGGTCCTGACCTTTAGGATGAGGGTACTCATTATGTAAATAGACACATGTAAAGGAAAGAATGGGGAAGGAGGGAAGGAGATATGTAGGGCCTGGAGGGAGGGGGAGGAAGAATTAAGGAAAAGAGGAAGGAACAAAATAGGGAGGGAGAAAAAGAGAAGTCAGAGCTAGCCCTCTGGCCTTATTGTGGTCAGAGCTCAGCTGACCTCTTTTCCCCCTGGGCAAGTAGCCCAGTGTTTACAAACAAAATCAGTCTGGTCTCTTCCTAAATAATAGCAAGCTCTAACTTCAGGAGCACTTGCACATCTCTTACTGAAATTAGGGAGGACCCTTTTGGCCTCCACCTCTTAGACAACACACAAACCCAAGACCACAAGCACACCCTCTCCCAACATACATGGAGCTATTTCCATCAAGAGTGGCCAGTGAAATTTTCACATTCTATCTGGAAAATAGCTCCAAGAGGTGATCCAGGTTAGAAAAGAGACAAGCAGAGAAATAAGAGAGAAAGAAACAATTGATTCCATGCAACAGAGGACAAAGTTATGAGCTGTTTAAAACCCAAGAGTATCTAGATCCATTCTGGCCTCCATATGCACTCACTGGCAAGGACACTTGAGCACATGTGACACACACACACACACACACACACACACACACACACACAATCATTTTTAAACAGGACAGTCATTCATCTAAACATACATTTCTAAGACAATTGTGCAGATAGCTCTAGTTGAAGAAAACTCAACACCACTGTAGGCAATCTCTAAATATCAGGTACAAAATCCCCGTTAAGTCCTACAATAAACAACCAGCCCATCTGATCTAAGTTACCAAATGTATAATTAAATTAATCTTTAATTGCTAAATACAAACAGCAGAAACTAAATTAATCAAAGATTTTTGAAACAAAATGTTGTGAAGGTAGGTAAATGGTAGCTTCACATGAAATTTTAAAGCAAAATTACATTCCAGGAACAAACAGCTAGGTGCAAAGGAAAGGCAGAAACAAACACAACATATTCAATGATTTTCAAACTTTTGTTTTAAAATTTTTATCAGTGAAAGCCTAAGAGAAAAGGTTATATCAAATACCTCAGAGCAAAAAGATCATCTCCTTTCTTCTTTGTCTATCAGTCCCCCGCTAAAGCATATGGAAAATGTTTTCAAAATGCCCAGATTTGGCACATTGTCATCGCAAAGAGAGGAGCGCAGTGATGCTGTTACAGAAAATGGGAAATAAATTCAGGATTGGGTGCTGCCTCCTTCAATGTGGATTTATCTAACTTTAATTTAATATTCTGCAATCACTGAATGATCGCATATAATTCACCAAGATTTTAAAGGGCTTTATTTAAATACCTTGAGCAACAAGAGAATGAAATTTAAACCATTTCAACCATTCTCTCTCTCTCTCTTTTTTTTAACGTATATTTTCCTATTTGGAGAACTTCAAGTAGGAACTTCTAATAATAAAGGGGAAAATGATGAAGTTTTAGTTTTTTAAAGAGAGACTGTTAAAGGAAAACATTAGCTTTATTAAAATCATTCTGAACATAAAATCAAAAAGCACAAAATGGTTGTTTGTAAAACACTAAACCTTTAATCGATTTTATTGGCATTCCGATCGATTAGATAAACGGAAATCTATAGCAAACATCAAAGCATTTAGAACATTTCTCTATCTCATTTATAAACAAAACTTTTCTTTTCAGCAGGAAAAAATGATTATCAAACGACTAACAGGAAATTCTTCAGATATCAAATTACGATAATAAAATTATTTCCACATGGAAGGGGATAATGACAATGATGATAGTAATTACAATAATGAATAATTCAACAACCCTTTGACATGTGTGGTAGAACCTCGGGCAGAAATAGCGTTTCAAGGGGGGCTACTTTAAAATAAATACTTTATTTTTAAAGGGATATTTTAGAGACAACTCAAGGGGTATTGGCTTAGCGGTGCCTGTTATACTTCTGTTAATTTCCCTGCAGACGCAGAACAGTTGGTTTCTTTGCGGACATTTTCCTTCCAAATTGAGTTACTTCTGATTAGCAAAAATTAATATGCAAATAAGAGTGAGCCCTACCGGGTTTACAAAGTTGTGTCTGGACCTGTCTTCTACTTATTTTACAAGGTGAATCCCAAATTATCTAAGAAATCGAGGACTAGTCTCCCCAAAGCTATGGTGAAGGAAAAGGATTTAATTGGAGATGTGGAAACTGCTGTCCTGAGAACTCCAACCATCAGCGCTTAGGGCATTCTAGCTGCGGCCAGGGGAAGTGTTGCTGCAACCGGGCATTATGTTGGTTTGTTAGAGAAAATCAATGAAAATGGCTCTAAAGTAGTTAGTGAGGCGTGTGTTTGGGACTCGGGAGGCGTGGAGACTCCGGCAAGCAAGCTGGCTTTTCTCGGAAAGTCGCGGGGTCCCTGGGAGCCCGGTGCGGGCTGCGGCACCTGACTGGAAGCTCTCTGGTCCTGCTCTGAGCGCTGGTCCAGGGTCTGTCTCCAGGATCTTCTGCACGTTGCACCTCGGTGCTCGCAGCAGCTCCTGCTTTGGGTCCTTCCAGGGACCCTAGGCTGCTGTTCCTGGCTCGCCCTCAGCAACACGCACCTTCGCCACTGCTCTCTCACTCTCCTCTCTTCTTCGCTCTGTCCGCTCCTTGCCTCAACTTCTGCTTTCCCCTTCTCCTGGTATCTCAGTCTAGCTAATCTGAGTCTCCTTGGTGAATCCCGACAAGTCTGCTCTTCCCCTCCCCCGTCCCTCTCTCTATTATTTAGCATCAGGGTCTTCTTACCCTCGCACTTCTATCCTCTCCTCCAGACATTCCAGAGTTCTCATTGAACCGGAATATGCTTTTTCTCCCCCTCCTCCTCTTGGTTTGGGGAGGGGGTGGATTTCGAGTTGAGCTCCCAGGGGCTTTATTCTATTCTTTTAACAGCTTTACTTTCCCTTTTCTTCTTTGCGTAACCTTCACCTACTTCCTAATTTATAACAGAAGCGGGTTCTCTCCCTGGCAGCCTGCAGTTTACAGTTTCCGTCTGGGGCTGAGCATCGCGTGCGCTTGCCGGCCTCCTGGCCCTGCCCGCCATGCCTGGCGACTGTGCTCTTGCCCTCAGTGGCCTTCTAACTGCACTTTCTCGTCTCTGAGTGAGTTGAAGTTTTCTGCTGAGCTCCTCTTTATGTGTCAAGTGGCTGCGTTTCTGGAAAGAAGGCTAGAGTGTAGAGGGACAGGCACTATCCACTTAGAAGCCCCTTAACACCATTTTACTCTGTGTCCCTCCACCCACCCGGGGGGTGATGTCTTGTGTGAATAACGAATTCTGGAAGATTTTCCCTCTAGGCACGTGCAGCATGTTTTTGAGTTATTCCTGAGAGGGTCTCCAACCCCTCCCTTGTGTCTTCTGACTTGCGAGTGTCACCCTTTCACCAGACCACCCTTTCTATTCTTTCCCCCTAACAGCGCGAGAGAGCGCAGGCTAAAGACCTCGTCATTTTTTTCCTCCTGCTGTTGCTGCAGCTGCCTTGGAAATTCGCTGCGGCCGCTGCCTCTTCCCGCTTTAATCCCAGACCTCCAGTCATTGGGCAGCTCCTCGGAGGCAAGAAGTCAACACCATGGCAACCCGACAAGCCTATCAAATCACTGGCTGACATGACAGCAGCAATACTGGCAGGCAAGAGTGGGCTGGGCCACTGCACTCAGGTACAGAGTTCGCAGTGAACAGCAGCTGCTCGTCCCCAAGTCTGGATTCACGTGTGCACCACTCTGTTTATATTCTGACTTCATGCCTTAGTAGTTTTGGAGGAGGAAGAGGAAGAAGGGAGATGTACATAGCCCGGAAATAACTGAGGAAGTGTTTCAAACTCAGTTCTAGAAATTGTCTCAGTTCTAGAAATTCTAATCTCAGTTCTAGAAATTGTAAATGAAAGCTATCTGTCCTAGTAGTCCACAAAACCTTAAGTCTCAGTCTCAGAAATGTAAAGGGCTTGTCAAAAGTTTAGGGATCCTTTGCCAGGTCTATCCATTGCTTAAGCAACATTAATGCACCCCCCCCACTGCAAAGAGGATAAAGGAAAAGTTACTTTTTAAAAATTGTATTGACTGGCAGTGTTTGATTCTGTGAGATATGGCTCAACATTAAGTTGCCCTGATTGCCTTGGAAATGACATAAACTTTACCTTAAGCTGTCTTTGCCTTTTGTTCACATGCATCCGTGTGTAATGTCTTCAAGAGGAGAGAGGAAATGTGCATGTTTCCTCTAGGCCTCCCTGGCCTTTGTGTTTTCTCATTTTTGTTAAGAACGTTGGAATTAGGCAGATAGAAAAGAAGGTATTTTGCTAACATTGGTCTACTGTAAGACAGATGGGAAGTGGGTTGTTCATTTACAATTTTGAAATCAAGCGATGTTTTTGAGAAATACACAGCACATTATTTCTTATTACATTAAAAAATTTCATTGTGAAACCTTTGGCAAATATTTGTACAAGAGTCTTGACACATGCTCATTGGGTATATGTGTCTCCCTGGGTCTCTTATCTCAATGGGTTTTTAAGTTTTCCTGTTGAAGTTTTATAGAACAGAAAGATAAATCCATTTAATATTGAAGATAATGTGTCTTAATGAGGAGATCTTGTATGAATTCTAAAAATTTACACTTAAGTTCACTCCATATAAACAATTCATTAAATAAGTAAGCTTTAATATTGAGCTAACATTTTTTAATGAAGAGACTTTTGGTCTGTAAGTATTTAAATTATACTTGGCATACATAAAATATTAGAGAACTGGAAAGGCTCCTTAGAGCAGCAATTGCCAGATGAAGCAGGACAGGAGAATGAGCCAATTTTTGAGGCGCTAAAGAAAATTTCAATGAAACCTTCAACTTCATTTTCTTATTTCCTCTGCATTTCATTGTTGATGGACCTCAAGAGTAAAAAGGAACATTTTAGAAAACACAATTTATTAAAGACCGAAGTAAGTGTAATAAACACTTGGGAGGGGACAACTTTTAGACATAATAGGGCTTCTCTAAATTGGAATTCTAATAATGTGCAGATAGCATTTTCCAATTCTGTCACTGTGCAATGTTGCTCAGTGAATATCCACTAAAATCACAGAGCTGAAATTTGGCTATAGTTTAAGTGAATACTTTGGTGTCGAGTTATTGATATCCTTAACTATATGTGACTAAGTCACATTAAACTTGATGTATGTGAATGTCTACAGTGGGAAATACATAAGAAACAAAATACTATATTTTAAAATTAAAGTGCATGTATTCAATGTTATTTTGTAGATTCAAACTTACAAACTGAAAAAGCTTTTAAAGATACTTAAAATGTTCTAAAATATTTCATTACATTTTGGCTTCTATAAGAGTAAATACAAACAGGAAATATAGTAAACTCTGTTTTATTCTTTTGTTTAATGATATGACCCAATTACTGGGAAATTTAAATATGTTACAATCTATAGTATTATTTTGTATGTGTACATATATATATATATTGTGTGTATATATATATACACACACTATACAAGTTACAGGCCCACATATGCATTTTTATTAAAGTGTTCATTCATATATATTATTTCTAATTGTTAGAAAATTTAAAGAAATTATTAAAATTATTAACTTAATAACTAAATCAAAATATCAAAGTATATCAAGAGTTCCTTTGAATTTTTAGGCATTGCTACTAAATGTTTATCATGGGTGACTGAAATTTTTGAAGAATTCCACATATAATATAGATATTTATTTATGACCATCAGTTAATTTTACTTCTCCTTTAAAAAAAACACTGTTATAGATTATGTATGACACAACTATCTGTTTAGACATCAATCTGAGTGCCACATATGTGCTAGTTAGCTCTACATTCAAATCTTAAAGTTAATGCAGTAGCCTGTACCTTTGCTGCTTTCCTCACATATGCTGTGCTAATGAATGACACAGTGGAATTAAATGTACTTTAAATGCTACATTTAAGAAAATCATGCATGAATGCATCACTTGTTTTTAGCAGGATGGATACTATCTCCTAGGGTTCATTCTTGACCTTACCTGAGTAAGTGCTTTAACGTAAAGTATGAGACACACCTAGAGGGGTAATACATTGAGCTTAATAGGAAGACAGTTAATAACCTTTATTCATCCTCATGTGCTATCAATCATGGCTGTCACCAGTCTGCTGAATCAAAGCAAAAGTGTTCTTCACACATGACTGATTAGAAACGCAAAATCACAAGATCCATCTTCATGGTCACTTTTATTATAGTCATTTTTAAACTGACAGCAACCTGCTCAGTTTCAGCACACTGGGCATCACAAATAGTGTCACTCAGTGCAGCTAAGCATGAGAAGAGGGTGGCTGGATTACACTTAAAAATAATTAGGCCCTCAACCTTTTGTTGAGCCTAGAAAAAGGTGGCCCTCCCTCCAGCCTCCATCATCCCTTTATAACTTGCTTTAATTCCTTTGGGTCATTATTTTACAATTTAGAAGGGAGTCTGACTAGGGTATCATCTTCTTGTTAATTAGAAATTAGGAAGTGAATATACCTCTTGAGAGCTCCAGATAACTTTTGTTTAATGATTTTTCTCAGTTTCATGACAACACCACTACTTTCAGTTTAGACAGGATTCTTTGTATAACTCTATGTATTCATATACACACAATGCCCATATGCACACATATATAGGTATATATATGTATAGGTGTATGTGTATGTATGATATGTAATTAAAGACTCCTGGAATCAGGTAGTCAGTCATTGCAAATGATGTCTACTCTGAGGTGCTTCTTTCCATGGAAGGCACTTAGTGTCATCACTTGAATGCTATGGTACTGACATTACTGAGGCTGTAACTATTTAAGGGCATAGTCTCAAGGGTGACCAAGATATTAACTACTAGGTAGCTAGGTAACTTCTTGACAGTTAATCCTATGTCATTTCAATTTGGACCTTATAATAATGACAACAATTGACACATTTGAAAAACCAAGTAGTTATACAGAAAAAATTAAATTAGAGGTTTTCCAGTTATATTTGACTCAAATGATAAAGAACTTTGTCTTTATTTAGATTCTTGATTCTTGTGATACAGATACAACAATTTCAGGTTTATTTCATGATAATTTATAATGTTTTTGGAACATTTTATAATGAATAAAATATAAGAATACATATTTACATCAGAAAATTTTTATGGGGAAGTTTCAAGAATGTAGTTTCCATGCATATTTTATAAATAGTTACTAGTTCATAAAAGAAAATCATAATTTAGTAATTTACAGTGCCTTATTTTAAGTGTTCATGTAATAATGTTTTTCTTTCATCAAATGTTCATTATCTTGTTAGTACCTGTACAAACATGCATACAGATTGAAGAAAGAAAGATAGATGCAGAGTAGTGTATAAAATGTCAATGACATTTATCTATCATAACAATACTTTTATATTCATTTTCGAAGAAGTTAGTATTAATCCTTTTATATCTCTCTTGGAGGATACCAATTTCATTTCTACATACACACACACACATACACACACACACACAAAACCACACATACTAGATGACTAATACTGATTTCCTTAATATTGCACCCACTTTCTGCTCATTTTTCTATAGATGTAGTTATAGCAACTAAAACATTATGAAACAACTAGCTATCCAGTTAGATATTTATTTTTAGATAAATTAGTCTTAGAATTTGGATAGCTATATTTGTTAGTTGATGTTTATACTAAAGGACAATTAAAATAGATTTGTTAATATAATCATTATTTGGGGAAATATATTTGCATATTTACTTACCTGAAGTGTTGGACTCCTTTGCTCCTGCTACTGTTATAATTTGTGATGAGTTTTGTTTACCTTTACATTTTCTTCCCCAGGCACATTCTATGTTTTAAGTCACATAGAAAGCAAATTGTTTTATTTAATCTAAATATATGACAAATCGACTGGCATGTAACTCTTATAGTTGGTAGAGATTATTTCATCTATATAAGTACATATTAATCAGAGAATATTTTAAGCTGAAAAAGCTTAATTTTCCTGCATTTCAGTGTGGAATGGAATTTCTACTTATGCATTTTATGTCATGCAGATATATGAATACATACACAAAATACAACTAAATATTATAGTATTTAGAGGACTGACTTCTTTCAAAATGCTGTCACAAATGTTTCAGTCTGCCTTGCCACCTGCACTTACACAGCCTGAATATGCATCTAAAGCTACTGTCTCTTTCCTGGAGTATGATTTTCCCTTGGCACCTGAATTGTTCTTTGTTGAATCTTTGTGATAAAAAAAAAAGGCTGTTATGTGAGTGTCAGTTTGCAATAACTGTGTGAGAAGATATACAATCAGGATAGATTGGCCATCTTGGCGTTTCTTTTTTACCTGGGATTCAGAGCTCCAGCTCCTAGCTAGTGATATTTAGAGGGAAAAGAAGAAAGCAAAGGTCAAGTAAAATCACCTTTAACCTTTTATGGTGAAAAAAGTTCTTGAAATGTTTACAATTTGGGGGGGGGTCTTTTTGCGATTTTTCATGTAATTTCATTTTAATTGCTTTCCTATATTAATTTCCAAGATGTTGCAATTATTTATTATCATACCTTATTTAAAGCTATCATTTTGTTCAACTCTTACCTTTGCTTTAAAATTTTTGATATACAGCCCTTAAATGTTTCCCAAACCAAGATTATTGTAGTCTCTTCCATTTATATCCCCAAATATGTCAACTCAGTCACTAAAGTTCTAAGATACATTTTCTAACAGACTATTTCATCAATATATTTTAGTTTTTACCTATTTCAGCTTGCAAAGAAATATGTAAACAGAAAAAACTTAGGATAATACAATGGGTATAAAGATCCCTTATTTGATAGCTCAAGTTTTATATGTAAACATTCGCTTATAGATTACATAACCCCTGAAGAATTTTAATGTATTGCAGTTTATTTTGCAATATTTGCACAAACACTCAGGGTAGTATTATATTGCTTAGTTATTTCATTATATTAAATTTCACATTTACATTTTCATTTGAATTTTCCTGTTTTAAACATTTGGTTATCATCTCATTAGCTATCATAAGCCAGTAGTTTGAGGAGGGGTGATTGCGAAATGTAAACACTGCTTCTAGAATTTTACAGCATTGTTATAGAATAGGAAGAGGGGCTAGCATTACTTTACCCCAAACATCTCCCTGTTATGATTATAGGGAAAGATCAGATGCTGTGGCAAATTTTGTCATATGGGATCTTTCTTTAGAATTACTTTCAAAGTCAACTGTTCTTAGACCTTATTTTCATCTCCAAAAAGCATTAAGTTTTGCTTCTTTGTAAAATATTCTTCGTAGAATATCTTAGTTTAATTCAGTTTTAGCAAAAGAAACACCCAGGCTCAATCTGGAGACCTCCTTCCAACATAGTTTAGCTGGACCTTTTCTTAGTAAAGGTTTTCTGGTTTTCATTTTCACTTCATATTCTCAAATAAAAGATCCTTTGTTGTCTACCATTTGATTGGAGTTAATGAAAAACACTCTGTTTTAACTTAACAGTATTTCCTTTTGAATTTATTATATTTAAGAACACTGTCAAGAATCAAACATTTAATCTCAGGTTTTTATATTTCAAAATATATTACTATCACATGGCTCAGTGAGGTGATGTAAAAAGTACACGGAAAAGATTTCAAAAAGAAAAGCAAAAGCGAAAAAAACCTGCCTCCGTCTTAATATGAAACTAAATACTATGGCTAATGTGCAGATTGGGTTCGGCAGCTGACTGTAAAGACTAACATGTGACAGGGTGCCAACAGCAGAATCGTGCAGTATTGAGTAAATGAGCTTCACTGATTTGTATTGGGGCTAATATCTTCTTTAAACAATTCCGTGTAAATTGTGCGTATAAAGTCATTGGAAGCTATTTCTCAGTACAGCCGCACAGGCTAGCTACCTGCTGGAGTGAGGAAGATAATCAATAGGAAGAAATAGAGCTGAGCATGAGCCTGGAAAGCTGCGGAGCAGTTAATGCTGATAAAAGTAGATGATGTCAATATTTGGGAATAGCACAACTCTGGGATAATAGACAAAAGAGAAGTGCGTGTGTTGTAGGGCATCCAAACAGGGGCAAAATTGAAGTCTAAGTGGCAGATGATGCTCTAGGCTGCAAAAGACATTCTTTATTGCAGGTATTGTTAAATTTCCTCTGACACCCTAACACAGAGCACAATGCTATGTGAAAAAGGTACCTAACTTCACCAGCAGCTTAGACGCCCCCTTCCATTTCAGGTCTGTAGTTTTCTCCTGTTTTTATGTACTTCATTAGAAACTATTTTTAAAAAATTTTCTTTTGCTTCCAAGATACATAAAATAAAATGTTATATAAAACAGAAAAGGAAAACATTCCATTAGTCTCAGGATGACACTAAACACGTAAGCAAACCTCCCTGTCTTTGTATATATTTGTGATTATAGCAGACACCTTATTTTGAAAGGATAGTAGACTTATTGGAAGTGAGGTAATGGTATATTTTTACAAATTTAATACTGAAAATAAGTTTTTCTCTTGCTGTCAGGTGATGAAATTTTCTTCTCCTGTGCTGATCTTCTTGGTGACGTATTATGACATAGTCTGTCAACATGAACAGATATGGGAAAGGAGACAGGGTGGCTGAGAAGTACAGCCTGCACAGAGACCTTCTTGAATTCTAAGCATGTTAGCATGTTTACGTGCAAGTAGTAAGACTGAGCTTGCTTTAAATGCTATGAGTTCTATATAATTTTAGCCTAAGCAAACATTTGGGTCACAGCAAGGCTTTGGAGTTGAAAGAGGGAGCCCATTTCAAAGCATGTATTTTAGACTATCTTTTATGAAGCTATTTCACACCATAAGTTCATTTTCTCAGACAATAGACACCATTTGCAAAATGTAAGTTACTCAACAAAGAGTAGAAATAAACCCACAAACATACAATTATTAAAAATAATCTGTTTCTCCAAAATTAATTCTGCAACTGTTTCTTGCTTTTACTGTCATCATGTTTTGTTTGGTGTTGGATATCTGGGTTATACAAAACATAGGATTCTCCGGTTAGATAAAGTAGCAGAGCCTGATAATTTTTTACTTAAAAAAATCACATGACCAAATGTTATTAGAAAGGCAAATGCATTTGCCTGGGACCTGATCTTTTAAATATATCTTAACTCATAAACATATAGGATCAGTTGTTCATTTTATGCTTTTATTTGGGGAGAAACTATTTATTAAGAAAAGACTATTTTCAGCCGAAACAAACCACATGTTAGGGTTATTAATCTAGCATAGTACATAATAATTCTAATAATTTCAGACTGTAAATATGTAATCTTTATAAGCTTTCTTGCAAATAAAAATACACAATTAAAAATTCTAGTAAACTGTCATACATTCCATCGTTTCTATCTTAAAGACAGGGAATTAAAATATTCCTATTTATTCTTAAATCCTAAAGAAGTCTTCATTTCAAATAAAGTATGAATTTTGATTTAGAGACACAGAAAAAAATCTTTTAAGATCTATACTTCAACTAATTTGTTAATCTTGTGCCACTTTCAGCATTTGTCACACATATAGACCAGGAAATTGGCTCCATCTCATTCTAGCTCTGTATTGAATTAAAAACCTCTACTGCAAAGAGGAGCATGATGTGGGGAAAGAATAAATTTAGTTCTTTCTTTAGTAATGCACATATATTTCCATACATTTCACATCCTAAGGGAGCCTATGAATGCATTCAATAAATACAAAACTATAAAGTATAATTCTAGAAAAAGGAAAGGTTTATACTTTTTCTGGTTTTAATATAACATTTTAAGTCTGAATGCTGAAAATTAAATATTTTTATTCATTTGTTTTACTTTTCATTTAGCAGACACCTTCAGTGTTAGAAATAAATCTCAAATAATGAATTTCAATTGCTCTTTCCATTTGGATACTGTTAGCAGGTATAGGTCAAAACAAATTAAATATCAACAATGGCAAATTGAGAAAAAATGTTTTATGCCATTTAAATCTAGGTGTGCACTCAGTTCACCAAAAGCCAACCTGGCTAATTCAGTAGACATCACATTCAAAGCACCTATGCATACACAAGGAATGGAGTACCCATTCTTCGTGTGTCTAAGCGAGCAGGCAAGGTGTTTTTCGGTGTGAAGTATCATAATGAAGAGGTAGCTGTTAAGCAGGATGGGTTTATTCCTATTACAATATTGTTACCAGGAGATATGCCTCACAGGTGGTGGGGGATTGAAGATAGACTTGCTTGTACGTACAGTTCATCATACAGTCCAGAATTTGGATCTCTGAGTGAGTCCAGTGGAGACAGGGCTGTGTGGTAGATTTATGATGGCCTCACAGAAACAGAGCTAGGAGATTATGACATACTTGTTTAGGAAAACGGTGAACTGAAGGTTGTTGATTTATACTGACATGTATCTAGATGAAGCCTTCATTTGCAAATTGCCTTCAAGAGTCATCTTTTATTGCATGATTGGTAGGTGCTGAAATACACATATCTATTTTAACATATCAAGTATGCTGTTATTATTTTTGTAAGTATTCTGTTTAACCTATTTTTGGGCTAAAAATTCTTTCACTTATATAACTACAATTTCATAAATAGTTTAAAATTAATCTTCAGAGTAACAATCAGGTTAAGAAATGCATTTTATAATATTTTAAGGCTAAAACATTCAATTGTGAAGAATTTTGAAAAAGTCACAATAAGCCTGTATAGTAAACAGTTCAAAGTCTTTTAACATATTTGTATTCTTACTCTAAGATAAAGAAATATACCTTAAAAGATTGCCTTTATTGGCCAATTGAAACCCCTGCTCCCTTGACTTCATTTCACGCAATCGTTGCCTTTTTATTTTCGAAGGCCAGTACAGATACTCTTTGACTAAATTCAGGTCTGAAATTGGGAAGAAATATGCTTACAGACGTTTTGCTATGGGATGTCTTCTCTGTGGACCATCAGAGAGGACAGTATGTAGGACCCAAGCTTGTCAACATTCTGCTATGCATTTCCAAATCATATGGCTTACTATACTTTGCTGCCTTTTCTTAATTTTTATAATAGCCCATGATATCATTATTCATAGTAAGGGGAATCGCAAATTGTTTTCTCAAATCCACATACAAATTTGTATGCTTCCACTTAATCTGAGAAACAAATATTTGGGTAAAGATGAAAGTGTTATATGACTAGATAACAGAGCTTTGAAATTGCTAGAGTCACAGCCCCTTATGATCCTCATTCTTTTGGTTCAATTATCCTTGCATTTTATAGCTTAGGAGTTCAGATGCTTAATACTGGTATTGTGGAAATGAGTGTTCCTGGAAGCCTCTCCTATGAATTACTGTGTGCCTCAACTGCTTCAGGGCATGAAATTCTCTAACAGATGGCAACTGACAAATTGGGAGAGAGTGTCTCAAAGTGTCTGACAACTTTTAACTCCAGTGTAAGTTTTGAAAGTTCTGTGTTTTGAAAGTTTCTTTCTCTTCTCTCTCTCTCTCTCTCTCTCTCTCTCTCTCTCTCTCTCTCTCTAATTTAGTTCAAACAAATGGGAAGTACATGAAGCGTACTTTTTTATATTGGCCCAACCTCTCATCACGTGCAAGATTCCTTCCTCCCTTCTCTTTCCCTCTCTACCCTGACTCCTCCTATCTTCTTTTCCTTTCTCCTTGCTGCCTTTCTTTATCTTCCTTCCTATTTATTTTATTTTTTTAATTATAATGATAAAAACCACTTCACCCAAGATTCACTGTTAACAAGTGTTTGGATGTAGAATAAAGTTCTTTACAACTTTTTGATCCCATGTAACTGAATGCATCCCTGAATAGCAATCACCTTTCTCTCTCGAACTCCTGACAACCACCATCCTCCTGACTCTATCTTATAAACAGAATCATGCAGCACTTGGTCCTCTGTGCCTGAAGAATAATGTCTCTTAGGATAATGTCTTCCAGGGCTACGGCATGTTTTCCTCTTTCTGGAATGTTCTACATGAATCAAACAAGTTCATTTACTTGGAGCTTGGAGAAGGGAACCAAAAAAGCAAGATTAAGTAGTTCTTATGGGAAATAAGGAGAAAGAAGCATTTAGCTAATGCTCAACATCACCAACTACAGGGCAATCAAGTTAATGTTCATGCAGTGCACCTTGTATGCCAGGCATGATGATAAGCAACTCACTAACATTGCCATGCTCATCTACACAGCTCCCTGCAGAGATACTGTTATTATTCCCCTTTATAAACAGCGGATATTGAGGCACATAGTGGTCAAGGTGCTTGCACAAATTTATGGAGCAGATAAGGAGCAGAGATGGGTTCCAACATCCTCTTGGAGACCTCTCATGCTGCTTCCTTAATAGTCACTTAGCAAAAAGTCCCTTCTCTTCAAATCCATGGGGATGAAAGCATATTCCTTCTGAGTCGAGAACAATACTTTATTCTTCTTTAGTGAAGAAATAAAGAGAAAATACTCCTGACTGAAGCCTGCTGGCTTTGACTTTTTGATTTTGATAAAGAACACATGTGCCTAAAGTTAGGCAGACAGTCCAAGGTAGGGATGTCAGACTGATGAGAGAAGTAGGGGCACCCTTTGATATTCTTTATTTTGGTGGCATGGTCCATAGACCACCAACACTAGTGTATAAACTTATAATGGGGTTAGAAAATATGCACAAATTTAATATGAAGCAAGTATTCTTATGTCAAAATATCTATTCTAGCAGGGTGTGATGGCATATGTCTTTAATCCCATGACTGGGGAGGCAGAAGCAGGCAGATCTCTGTGATACGGAGGGCATAATATTCTATGTAAGGAGTTCCAGGCCAACTGAAGCTATAGGAGACTCTATCTCAAAAAATATGCTCCAGATCAGACATTTCTGTAATATTAATAGTTAATTATAATTATTTGAGGTTACTACAGATGGCTTGTTCCTTTCCAAGACTGCAATCCCTCACAATTTTGGTCCTTACACGTATAAACCATTGTAAGAGACCAAGTATAAATGCCTTGCACTTTGGGATAATTTGATTTTTTGCTCCCAAGATAAGATACAATGCCAAGCTTTCTTCACTCTCACCAATAATTCTATAACTATTGTTGTTGCACTTATTTTTACTTAAAAACAACCCCTTCAGTATAGTTTCCTTATTACATTGTCTCATAAATAAGTGTTGTAGTTTATGTGAACATTGGCTATGACCATCCAACCAATTATACTGTATATATGTGCTATGTTGAGGTCACATAAGCATTTGCCTTCATTAAGAAATTCTGAAACTTATTTATATGTGAAATGCTTTACAAATAATTATTGTTCAGAAAACGTTAACACACATAAGTAAATATGTGCCTTGATAAAAATCTGATTTAAAGGCATTCCAAGTCTTTGATTCCATTCATTTAAATTTGTTAAATTAAAAACAACTTTAAATGTCTCTTAAGCTTTGGTGCAGCTTACTGGCACCCATGCTGGTAGAACCATAACATTATACTATTAAACAATTAACGAAGCAATGAACAGAAAGGGGGGAGTAATGGAGTCAGAGAACAGCTCAAACATTTTGGTTACAGTCCATGCACTGTTCTGACTCCAACTCAGTAACTAAATTCTTCGATGTGATTTTCCTTTTGTATAAAATGAATATTTTAGTAACAGGGATTGGTGTCTTAAGAAGTGATTTTTGAATATCCAGTGAAAGACCAAAGGGTTTGGCATTGTGTGAGGGCTCCATTGCCTGTTACTTGTCTTTGTTAATTTGTAGATGATTTTTAGTGGCTCTAAGTGTGTGCCTCTGCTTAGGGTATTTGAAAGACTTTATGTTTGTTATACTACACAAATGAATGCTATTTCCAATTAAACTCATTTTGAAGATTCTAAGAGTAAAAGAAAACTCAAAAGTAAAAGGAAAATATGTTATATAAAATTAATTTAAATATCATGAATTCATAATCTATTAAATTTATGAGCATTGCAGAATACCCTGTGAACAGCATTTAAAATGTAATTGAATTCTATTTTCATAGTTGGCATTAGACATAATTTTTTACCATGTTGAGGTCACAATGGTGAATTGATAACATCTTATGAAACTCACAGTCCTGTGGGTTGTTCAATGTTAAAAATATATGAGAGCAATATGAGAAAAATTAATTCTAGAGAGCTGATTTGTGAGGAAAAGTCCAGGCATTTAATTTATGTCAGGGACTACTAAGAATGCATGCTGTCTTCAAATCTATTTGAGCTCAGCATCTGCCACTCCTGTGTGTAGATATCTGTCTATGTGTATTTATTAATTGTGGGAACCAAATAATAAAGTTCTTTTGTTTCCCCAGACACTGTTGTCTGTTCACAGAAACAGAAATAGTGTTTTCTTTTCTCCCCTTGAAGTGAAGAGACCATTTTCCTAATAGAACGCTTATATGAATGCACGAACTGATAAAGACGGTTCATACAATGAATCAGTCACATAAAGAAGTTTATAAATGGAGCTAGTTTATAAATGGAAAAATCTATCCAACAGAGGAAATGTCTATACCTTCTGCATTATTGCATTTTTAAGTTTTATGTTTTCTTTCAGTCTTCTGGAAAATCCACATATAATTTTTAAAAAGGAAAGGTAAACATTTTCCTCCTTAATATTGATAGGAATCACACATATCCCATCTCTTCCTGGTCCTTTGCCTTGGGTGACTTGTGCCCTCGTGTGTGACCACAAGGTGCCTTTTCAATTGAAAGCTACAAGAAAGCCATAGATGCATCATGGACTCTGCACAGACAAAATAAGCCAAGATATTCAGACTCATTTGGACAGGAAATGTATAGCTAGGTAGGGCACAGGATGGCCATTCTTGGGGGATGTTTGGATGAAATGATCAAAAGGAGAGAAGATAAGTATGCTTAAGTCACCTACATATCCCTCAGGAATGGAATGAATTCTGAAAAAAATAAATTGTAACTACCTATCTGAATTTTCCTTATGTAAGATTTTCTGTGCATTAGATTATTATTGTATAACAAAGATAGACTCAATTTCACAGTCTAAACTATAGGTAGTGAATTTTGTTACCAAAAGACATATTAGGAATTGTTTTTTCTTCCAACTTGGTGTTCATGATGGAAGCTTGCCTGGGCACTGCCTATCCCAGCGGCAGTCTGATGGAGACACTGGCTCTTTACCTTACCTTTGGTGTTCTTTGTCTGTTCAGGCAAATAGGAACTGAATGCAGCCAGAGTGCTGCACATGACCTCATGGCAGAATTAATTTAGGGAGTCTATTTTCTAAATCTTCTGATAATCGTTTGTACCTATCACCTACAGACCCAGATTAAAGAATGCTCACATAGCAGAAATAAGAGAAAGAAACCACTTCCTGGAAAAAAAAAAGATGGAGGACACAAGCCAAGCTTTGTGAAGCTTTGTAAAGCAGATTTTGCCCTGTTCTAGAGCTATCATGTCCTGAGTGCATATAAGACTCTTGAAAAAGAGATACTCTGCAACTATAGGTCGTGAACATGGGAGAGCTTTGCATCTCTATTAAATGAAAGTGGAATGAGCATCTCCTGTCCCTGAAGAGAGAGATTCACCTGCAGCTTGATGCGTGACACTGCATCATAAGCTTATTCTCATTGTGCTGTGACTTTTATTAGAAAACATACAATCGATCTATTACAGTTTAATCATCATATAATTACATCTCGAGTTTTTCTTATTAAATGTTGAAAATCTAAAGATAACTTTATTGTCTAATTATAAAGAAATGGTGAATGAAACCATGACAGGGATATAGAAGATCATGTAACATTTAAATTAATCTTGCTGGTTTTTAAAAATTGATTTTAAGCAACAGCTGCATTATACGCATTTATATATTGTGATATCAACCGCATAAAATTTTGTGTATATAAGAAAATAGCAAGGAAGGAGTATGTCATCATCAACGATCACAAGGTTATGAGTGATTACTACCAGCTTCATTTCATTTTATTCCTTGCTTTACATACTTTCCTCTAAATATTGCCTTTTATTTTGGAATCAGAGAAAATATACTTTAAAACAATGGAGCATACAATAACAATTTTATGTCTTAAGTTTCAAGAAATTTGATTTTGAGCTAAGGAAAATACTTTTATAGATTTAAATATATTTCTAACTAGTTCTTTTGATTATTTCTACCAGCTTAAATGGGAACTATCAATATCAGTAATAATGGCATTCAGCCTAACTATGACAATTAGGCAAATATAAAATTGCCTAATTTAGTAAGCCATATTAATGTGCATTTGGTGGATGGACTAAAAGTAATGCCATGATTATTTTTCTCTGATTTCTGATGACTGAAAGGGATTCATTTTTTGTGGGTTATGTAATACTGCTTCCTGTCACTAGTTCTTAGCTCTTTTCTTTCTTTAAACATGCTATATGCAACCTTAATAAATTCTGTACGTAGCTCTTCTAACTGCTTTCATGTTGCTTTACATTCCTTCTCAACAATTTTCAAATGGCAAATTTTTCAATATTTTCCTTTGTTTTAATTTGAAATTTTAAGTTTTTGACCTGCAGGGTTCTATAATCATTAAATTATTTTTGACATTTTAGCAAGGGCACTGACTAATGTTATGTAGTTTTTAAAACATGTCTATCCATTTGTCCATTCATTTACCAAGAGTTTTTCATTATCATGTTTATTGAGGATAGTAATTAAGTAATTCTAATGATATCAGTGACTCAAAAAATGATTTTTAAAGGAATCTGGAGAGTTCTTGAGGCAGTCTTTTAATTCATTGCTGAGAGTAAAAAAGAAAGATGTGACTCCTGAATACACTGTGAAAGTTAGGGGTGAAGTGGTTACTACTCAGGTGCACATCTGCTTCTGCACATAAATTCCTAGGAGTTGGTCCAGATACAATTTCAATGCATAGAAATGTGTTGCAGATTCTCAAATAATCATTAGAGTATGTAATCAAGGTAAAGCTACTAGAAAAGTAGGACTAGGCTTTGAACCGGTGACCATGATTCAAGTGTTGACTGTACTGTATTATTAGCTGAGTGTCTGAGAAAGTTTATGAAATTTTTGAATCTCTTTTCCTGCCTGTATAAAATGTGGATTATATTGTCAATTTATTCATAAGATTAAACAAAATTAGTGGCTAGAGAGATGGTTCAGAGATTAAGAGCACTGGCTTCTCTTCCAGAGGATGCTGATTCAATTTCCAACACCCGGATGGTAGCTAATATCCATCTTTAACTCCAATTCCAGGGGATCCAACACCTTCTTCAAACCTCCATTGGCATTGTAGAACACAGGTGCACTTGCATGTAGGCAATATACTTATACACATAAAATTTTTAAAAAGTTTAAAAAGAATAAACAAGTCCATCAGCCGAATCTAGACAGGCTATCTAGAGTCCCTTGTTTTAGGAAGATTAGCTCTTCTTCATCTAGCAGCAATCAGTGAACAATATTCCATACAGTGGGCAGTAACAGGGATGACAGCGTGTATAGGCTCCAGTGTGTGTGGGGGTTATGGGAGAGTGCCAGTGAAGTGGGGATGGGAGTATAAAGATGATTAAGATTGTTTGGGATGTTTTATATGAAATACATAAAATATTCAATAAAAATAATCTCTTAGCTAAAATAAATATAAGATGAAATAAAACTAAAGATAGATAAAACTGTATGAATTAAGGCACATAATAAGTACTTTGGTCAACCAGAAAGTAGATTTCAAATTTAGTAGGTCAATTAATGAAATATACTAAATTGCCTTACAAGATGTTGATAGAGTTTAGCAAGACCAAGGAGGAGGGAGCTGTTGCTATGGTTATGCCACAAAGAGGAGCAAAAGAAGGAAGGAGATGCTGCCTGTGAAGACTCTGTCCACACCAGAAGTTGCAAACTTACTTCAAGCCAGAATCACTGGACAAGTCCATCACAAGATGGAAGAAGAATGCATTGACCCAGACTTAAAGATCATCGTTAGAGAGCAGTGAGGCAGGAAAGGACAGAAATTTACCTGAAAAGGCAGAGACATGATCCAACAGAATAGTTAAGACATATTTATTGAATAAAAGTATTGTCTCTGTATCCCTAAGCCACTATACAGAGATGACAACAGGGCATAGACTGAGAGTTGGACAGTAAAAAGAAAGAAGAAAACAAAACAGAGAAAGTAACTAGTGAAAGGCATTCTTTTGTTAAGTGTGAAGAGAACAGGTTAGGTAAAAGGCAACGAGAAAGCAATAAGAATAGAAAATTGCCAAAGAAACAAGATGTGTACTGCTACAATAGTAAGAATAAATGTGAACTTCAAAATGAATATATGCGCTATACTACACTATTAACTGTTGTTGAGACTAATGAACAGTGATGCAAGATTGGAGTAAAATAATAGAAAAGAGAATATTATCATGCTTACTGCTGATTGGAAAGTGTTATGTCAGCTGTATATGAATATGTGCAAATATCTGTATTCATATTTCATTCAAAAGTAGAGAAAAATTTGCATTGGAATTTGGAAACTAAATTCAGCTTTACATAGTTTTTGTGCGCATTCAATTGAGAAGATCCATACTCTTCCACAACTTGAGGAAAATCAATTTTCAGGTATGACTGTACAATGAAGAGGATTTTTTTCCTTATTGGAAATAAATATTTTACTAATCATGCTGCTTTACATCTTTTTAAAAAGTGCTTAATATTTATTTATTTCACCTGTTTTCCATCTGTATGTTTTAAGTCTGACTGATTGATTTCACAGTATATACAAACCCTAGTGCAAGACATAGTGTTCAGTCCTGTGAAGGGTATAGAGGTCAGTACACAGGGACCTTTCCTTGTTGCTTAGAATTTAATTGAGAACTGGAGGAGGGGAGAGTATATATTATTTATTTATTTAAGTATGTATGTTGTATGCATGTGTACGTGTTCATGTGCATGTGCATGCACCCACTGTGCATGCGTGGGCATGAAGGCTACAAGTCAACACCGAGTGTCTTCCTGTCCAAACTCAGGCACTTAATCAACGGAGCTATCTCCCCAATCTTGGAAAAGCTCTTTATATATCTTCAGAAAATGCGAGGCAGACAAAGAATAGAACACTGAGAAATTTTTCGATAGCTCTATGAAGGATTAACGATCACTTTGACTTGAAGGGAATTGCCTGAAAGTGTGGCACTTCAGTTGGCTTAGGGACAGGGCAAGATGCTCTAGCCAGGAGGCTGCAAAGGCTTTCTATTCTTCTAAGAGTGATAATCATACTTAGCGAACAGTGCTTGCTGTACATCACTTACAGGCAAAAATGTTTCACATGCATCCAACTAAATTACTATTCAGTTTTACAAAGAAGCAGTTGACTCACCATACTCTATTGCTACACTTGTTTCATGTGACTTAGGTAACCTGCCAACTCTGGGTGAAAAGAAGCCTTTTTTCCTTCGAACAAACTGCCTAAGAGAAAACTATTTTGTAATTTTTACTGTGTTTTCTCCATGATATAAGTATTTATGAAGCATGGAAAGTTACTCATAATGCCATCATGGCAGATGTGATCATATTTTTAAAAAGCCAGGCTAACATTTTCAATAGATAAAAATGATTAGCTTCAAAGTTTATAATAAAATTGGTTAAATTAACTAGCTGATTAATACATTTGCATTATCTTTAAATATGAATATTTAGCAAATGTGAATCTAAAATAACATTACATAAAACTATGACTATATTCTGTGAAGACATTGTTACAAAAATTGAATTTTCATAGTTTGATGCATTTAACAAAAGCATCAATTCTTTCATTCCATTTTAGAAACTACAAATAAGTTTAACAAAAGTACAAGACTTCCACATAAAAATATGCATATTTTATAAAACGAAATGTGGCATAAAGTTTTCTTTTACAGTTAGTAAATATAGCTCTCCTCATATAAACCAATTCAGATATCAAGTTTAGATAGAACATAAAACGTGAGTAAATATTTCCCCAGAGATATCAGGAAAATGATTGTCAGGAAGGATAGCTACTGGAAAGACCTGGGCTGGGAGCCGTGATAGAGAAGCAGGTTTGTTTGTAACCAATCAAAGCGCTGCACAGATGTTTGTCCCACTGATTGACCAAAGATAACCTGCAAATTCTTCACAAAAACATTTATTATTGGTGGATTTTTTTGGATAAAAATTAAGCCGTACTTTGATTTCTGCCTGTTTCATCCTCACTCTATGGGTTTACATATTTCAAATGGATTGAGTCAGCTGAGGTCGATGTACATGTCTCCTACCATCTTAAACCTCCTAAGGAAGGTTTCTTATCTAAAGATGCTCATGATCATGCTAAGGACTGATTGTCCTATGCAGATGTCATTTGCTTCCATATACAGAGAGAGTAGGTGAAGGTTATACAAGTCTCATGATGCAACTCCTGTGTTAAATTTTGAACCCCTAGCCAGGCATGGTGGCGCACACCTTTAATCCCAGCACTGGAGAGGCAGAGGCAGGCAGATCTCTGTGAGTTCAAGGTCAGCCTGGTCTACAATAGTGAGTTCCAGGAGAGCTGGGGCTACAGGGAGACCCTGTCTCACAAAGATCAAAAACATTCTTTGAACCCCTACTGAAGAGCTGCACATAGCTCTCATATTCCGTGAATCACTGATTCTTTCAGCCCACCGCCTCTGATCTGCATCAGAACTAGCCCTTCTCTTGTCTCACTAAGTTTTTCTCTATTTAATGTGTTGTGGTGGATTCCGTACAGATGTGGGTGGGAGTTACAGGAAACAAACTATGTGCCTGCTTGGCTCTGTTTGACTGCATTTCCAGGGTGGATGGCAGGGGTAATGATCTGGCGTGTACGTATGCACAAATGCTTCCTTCATTGTCTACCAGCTGCATCTCCGAGGCTTCCCCAGCTTTCATTTTTTGATATCATAAACAATGATAAATGAAAGTACCATGAGGCAGGAATTATAGACTTCAGTTGCTAATAACTGGTCCTTCAGTCTCAACTCACACATGATATGTTAGAGAGATAGATGACTGGATAAACAGACAGATACATTATAGCTAGATGAACACACACATGCAAAGGAGAATACAAAAAATGAAGAAAATTTCTGTCAGCTAACTAAACAGGGCAAAGGAGAAGGAGCTGAGTGAACAGCAGAATTTCCATGACAACTTTACCATCAACCCAAGTTATGCCAGCACAGTAGAAATAAGAGAGAAAGACTGCAAGAACAATCCCCCAATATTTCTTTAATATTGTAGACAATGGTGAAAATTTATTGGTTATAAATATCATCAAAATAATTCATCATTGAAAAGTATTTTCACATTGAAAGGTTTTACTTAAAATATGCTGTTCGTGTGTTTGTAATGGGAAAATACATTCTGCATGAAAAACGAACCAAATGCTCACCCTGTTTTGACTTCTGCTTCTTAAACTTTATTCAGAGCAACACAGCTTTATCATCAAGTTTGTAAGACTCATATGCAAAACTCTATATTAATCTGTGTAGTCTACTGATGGGAAACAAAATCAGATATTTCATTATTTGTACCATCAAGCAAAGGAAAAATGTCTCTTGTGATTGCAAGAAGAGAAGGCTTGGTAAGGAAATATTTGTTCTACAATTTTTTAAAAACAATTATGAATATCATATTATAAAAAGCCAATTACCAGGACACATGGAGAAACACATTTTTTTTTTCCTGAGGAAGATGCAACTTCATGAATATTTAAATTATCTTCTTTGTACACAAAAAAGTAGAGCTTAGATGTTATTGAAAAGCATCAGTTCTGATCTTTGAGCTCTGCATTTGTAGACTGTCAAGTTCTTGAAGGACAGAATGACACTGTAACTCATAAGCTGGGACTGCAGCCCAGTGGTGAGGGGTTTGCCTCACACTCCTGATGCCCTAGATTCAAGCTTCAATGCTGATAATATGGATTTTTTCATGAATTCACCTTATTGTATTTGCTTTATTTTTTCATGATAAGCACAGCTTTGATCTATGCATGCTATTTCTTAGTTTCTTTTTAAAAAATATTTTATTATTTTTATTTTATGTGTATGTGTGTTATGCCTGCATGTATGTAAGGGCATCTATGTCGGGCAATGCCCACAGAGGACAGAAAAGGCTGTTAGATCCCCTGGAACTGGAGTTACAGACAGTTGTTAGCTGCCATGTGGGTGCTGGGATTTGAACCCAAGTCTTCTGCAAGAACAGCCAGTGTTCTTAACTGCTGAGCCATCTCTCCAGCCCGTTTCTTAATTTCTAACCCCCAATTCTGAAATAAAAGTATATGTTTATATGTCAGATTTTTTTAATTTTTATTTTTTATAAAATATATGTTATTGTATTAGAGCTGTTATATGCGCACAACAGTATAGACTAGAAGGTACAGAGGTTTTCCAAATATTTCTACCCCTGCCACACATGCTCCTTTGCATTATCACCACTACGAGGCTGGATCTGTTAAATGCATGAACCTGTATTGACATATCATCATTATCCCAAGTGCAAGGGCTCTGTTCGGGTTTGTTCTAGGTGAACACTCTATGAGTTTGAAGGAATTCATAAAGATGCGCTCACCGCCACAGTATCATCACGATAGTATCACTGCCCTAAAAAATCCTCTGTGCTCAGCTTATTTCCTTTTCCCTCTAAGCCGTGGAAAGCAATGAACTCTTTACTTGGTTTCACTTTTTTCAGAATGTCACATGGTGGGAAACATGGAGGATGTAGCCTTCTCTGAAGGAGTTAATTAATAGTGTGCTTTGAAGGTTTCTCCCTGACTTTTCATGGTCAACACCACCACTTGTGAGAACAGGATGAGCCTTCACTGTTTGGATGTCTGTCAGTTGATTTCACCCTCTGGATGAGAACTCTGGCTTCTTTAAAGTTATGACCATTATGAATAAAATTGCTATTTATAATTGTGTGGATATAAAATTTTAACTCCTTTGGAAAAATGTCAGGGTCATGATTGCTGGATATTTTGATAAGAGTACAGTTAGTTTTCTAAGAAACCTCCAAACTTGTGTTTTTGAATCCCTGTCAACACTGAACAATTGTTCCTGTTACTCTAGACTCACAAAAGCAGGCCAATGTTCTGCTGTTTTCTACTTTGTTAGACATGGAGGAGGACCTGCTTTATTTCAGCTACTCTTTTCAGTGAAAAAATGGTGCTGAATTTCTTTTTGTTGTTGATTTTCCACGTGTATATTTTCTTTAGTGAGTTGTCCATTCAGATCTCTGGCACAGTTTTTAGTTTGGTTGTCTACTTACTTTTGAATTTCAGGAGTTTTGGGGGGGTGGGGGTGGTAGATTTAAGACCTATATCTCTAGATGTATGCTTTCAAACAGTATATCACACTCATGGAATGTCTTTATTCTCTTGACAGTGCTTTTCATGGAATGGAATTTTTAGTCAAGACAAAGTCTAGTTTATCAATATGTCTAATGAAGCATACTTTTCAAATCATAAAATAAATGTTTTATTAAGTTGCCAATGTTATTCTTGACTACAAATTTTTTCAGTATATATTTTTGTTGATTTTTTTGTGCGTTTTATATAACACTACTGAACCATACTTTTGTGCTGTGTTTACAGTCGTCCCCAAACTTAAGGTTAAGCCTTTGCATTTAGATCTATGCTCTATTTTGAGTTCATTTTTGTAGCAGATGTAAGAACAGTTTCTAGAGTCATTCTTATTACTTGTGCACTCCCATGTTTTGTCCAGAAACACTTGCAGAAAACATTATATTGCTCCATTATGCCACCTCTGTTCTTTTGATAAGGATCCTTTGTGAATATTTATGTGCGTCTACTTCTGAGTTCATTGTTTTAAACCATATGGTATGCTTGTGGTCATAAACAAATACCACTCTGTCTTGATAGTTGTAGCTTTGTAATAAGGCTGCAAATGAGGTATTGTCATTCTGTCCTTTTGTATTTTTCTTTAATAATATTATGTTGACTCATCAGGGTCTTTTGCCTCTCCATGAAACCATAAAATAATTTGCTAGGATTTATTATTAGCCAAAGAATAACTTGCTGGAACTGTAGTTTGTTTATAGCTAGCCACAAAATTGATCACTGGGACTTTAATTGGGATTCCATTGATTTTATAGGTTGAGGTAGAAAAATAGTCATCTTACTAAATATGTGTTCCTATCCATGGGCACAGAACATTTATTTCTCTAGTTCCCCTTTGATTCCTTTCTATAGAATTTTGTAGTTTTCTCTCTAAAGATCTTTGTTAAATAAATACCAAGGTATTTCATTTTTTGAGGTGTGTCAGTGTAAATAGAATTACTTTTATTTCCAAATGCCATCTGCTCACTGTTAGTATGTGAGAAAGTAATTGACCTAGTATATTTATTTTGTATCCTGAAGCTTTGCTATAAATACTTATTAGCTCTGAGATTTTTTTAAAAAATCATTTCTTTTCATTCTGTATTTCTTTAATTTCTTTATCTTTTCTTATTGCATTAGCTAGGGCTTCCATCATGGTTTGGAAAAGCCACAGTGAGGAGTGGCGTCTTTGACTCCTTTTTCTTTTCTTATTTCTCATTTATTTATGTATTCATGTATTTATGTATTTATTTATTATTTATTATTTATTTATTGTGTGTACATGCCATGATTGAACACAGGGTCTTGCATTTGCAAGTCAAGCACTCTGCTACTAAGCTCTTTCCACAGTCCTATAATTAACTGCCCTTTTAAAAAGTTTTAATTCTTTGAAAATTTCTAACAATAGATCTTGGACATATCCACCCCTCTCTCCCCATCCAGCTTCCCCTAGGACCCTTCCATTACATCTCCCTCCCAACTTCATGTTCTCCTTTATAATTAATTAATTACTAATAATTAATTAATACAATAATTAATTATTCCAGTGACTCTAAGTAGTGTCTTTTTGGGTACAATATATATTTTTATTGAATTTCATGCAATAAATCTTAATCATATTTAGACCTCCTTCCCTATCTGCAAACCCCTTATATCTCCTCCCAGTGATTTCATGAATTCTATTGCACATGATAAGGCTTATTTAGTCAGGTTTGTGTCCCCAAATGACCCTGAGTGTGAGCTCACCCATTAGAACCTGGTCCATCTATCTAGCATCACTCCCTAAAGAAGACCACCTCTCCCTCATCTAGCAGTGATCTTAGCGGGAAGGATTCAACTTCCCTGCCATTATGAAATTTTATCCCAGCACTTGGGAGGCAGAGGCAGGCGGATCTCTGTGAGTTCAAGGCCAGCCTGGTCTACATAGTGAGTTCCAGAACAGCTGGGGAGACAGGGAGACCCTGTCTCAAAAAGACCCCCCCAAAAAAAAGAAAGAAAGAAATTTTATTAATTAGATGTTCCACCCTGCTCCTAGTTTCCTCCAAGAAATTTTCATTTGAATGATAAATGGATGTTGGATTTTTATCAAATACCTTTTATGAATCTACTGACATGATTATGCCACAAATTTTCCTATAAGCACTGCTTTTACTGCATTGCACAAAGTTTGATGTTTTCATCTTCATTTAGATCACAATATTTTTAAAATTCACTTAGGAATATTTCTGTGAATCCTTTGTTTTATTTAGAAGTGTGCTGATTCATCTCCAATTATTTTTGCATTTGAAACGGTCCCTTTGTTATTGATTCCTAATTTAATTCTATTGTGATCTGAGTTTGGACATTCTGCAGGTTGCATTCTGTTAAATGTTCAAGTGTGTATTATAGCCCATAATGTGTTGTATATTAGTGAATAATCTTCATCTAATCTAGGGATGAATATTGACTGTGCTATTGCTGGATGAAATAGTCTAAATATGTCCATCAAGTCCAGCTGATTGATAGTGTTGTTAACTTCAGTGATGCTCTCCCAGGGTCTCTGACTCCTGAATCTGCATTTTTAATAGTAGGATGGTGAACTCTCCAACCATAATAATAGATTCATCTTGCAGATCAATTATAATTTTTCCTCATATACCCCAATGTGCCATTGTTTTACGCATAAGGATTAAGGATTTTATATCTTTGTAGAGAATTAACACCATGAATTACTGCTTTTTTTGATCCCTGATAACTTGTCTAGTTCGATGTCAAGTCTTATTGAAGTTAGTATAACTATCACTGCTTTGTTTTGATGAGTGTTAGATGGACTACTTTCTCTATTTTCTTTTAATACATATGTGGTTTTATATTTAAACTTATTTATTTAATTTTACTTTTTTTGAGACATTGTCTCATTATTAAGCCTTGGCCGGCCTCAAACACAGAGATCACCCTCCTCTGCTCCCCAAGTGCTAAGATGAAAGGCATGTGGCCCCATGCCCAACTTAGAGTGAATTCCTTGTAAGCAACATATAGTCAGGTCTGAATTTTAGAATTACTCTGATGCTCTCTTTTAGATCTATACATTCTGACTGGAGATAGTCAAAGTGATTGCTATTACACTTGGATCAGTATGTGTTATGCTTGCCACTCTTCCAATATTTCAGTTGCTTTTAAATGTTTTTCTTTTTTTTAATAATAAATTTTTTTTTTGTATTTCATATAGCCATACTTTGAGGCCTATACTAATTTGGTCAGAGAGACATAAAGGACAGTTTTTGCTCCTTGCCCTCCTAGGCAAGGAACATAAAGGACAGTTTTTGCTCATTGCCCTCTTAGACAACTTGTCAACTAAGTTCCAGGGGACTATGAGCATCTTTCAAAATGTCCTGTAACTGTGGTGAGTTACCTGTCCTCTTGATCAAGGAAGCCATGGAGACCCCACAAGATGGACTTGAACCAGTGTCCAGTCTACAAAGAGGAGGGTCAACACAGAGGAAACACTTCCTCCATGCTTCCAACTGAAGCCAGCCACAGTCAAGCAGGACTTTTGGCTTATCTTCACATAGATGGAACTGGTAAAAGAAAGAAGCCAGGGGCTCCTCCAAAGCCCATGTGACCCCTGAGAAACAGATCCTCAAATGACCTTAAGAGTAAAAATAAATTGGTTTATCTGGTCAACTGTATGGTCTTAAACATGCAAAACTAAAGTATAACCAAAAATAAAGGGATCAATATAATTCTTTAAGAGTCCATATGTGTAGCTAAAAGCTGCATAACAAGAAAAAAATGCCAGACATTAAATACTTTCCTTTGAGTTGTTGGCCAGGGTGGCCCAAGAGACTCTCAGACAGTAACCCAGCATAAAACTGGGAAAATGAACAGCAGACCCCAATCTTATCTAAAGGAATATTGGCAACCAGTTGCTGCTAGATTCAGAAGAGCTGATCTTCCTAAAAGAAGCCTCTAGATAGGCTGACTAGAGTCAGTGGTTGGACAAGCACTGGAGAATGGCTGGAGGCACTGACAACATGGCAGACAGTAACAAGGATGACAGAGTATATGGGCTCCAGTGGGGGGGGGTGCTATGGGAGGGTGCCATTTGGGATGTGGGTATGTAGCTGAATAAGGTTGTTTGGGATGTTCTGTATGAAATACACACAGAAAAATCAACAAATAAAAAAAGATTTATATTTGAGGTAGTAGCATAAAAATTTGCTTCATGTTAATTAGTAGAGGTAAAAAACATTACCATTGAAATCTACCTGATGACTTTATATTCAGGGTCATTGTGTGTGTGTATATCACACAGAACATCCCAAACAAGCTTATTCATCTATATACCCACTTCAGAAATGGCACACTCCCATAGCATCCCTGCCCCACTGGAGCCCATGTACTCTGTCATCCCTGTTACTGTCCACTGTGTTCTTGGCACCTCTAGCCATTCCCCACTGCTTGCCCATTCGCCAAACCTATTCAGCCTATCTAGAGATCCTCAGGGTCTATACTGAGTTCAATATTGTATACTGTATTAATTCAACTGTGAACCTAAAAATTTACAGCCAATTTTGAAAGAGATGCATCTTTGCTCTGGAAATTGTTATTGAATATTAATGTTATAATGAAATGCTTCTTCTAATCATGTGGTTATCAAATAAATAATTTTTAAAAATTACATTGGTCTTGGAGAGTGGTAGGAATAGCTTCTCCTCTAGGGTCTATGACTTCTCCAACCATTGCAACTTGGCTATGTTTAGAGTACCATGAATGGATTCCCTCCTATTTAGTGGCCTTTAGAGTGCTGATGATTACCCAGAAGATAAAAGTGCCACTATTGCACCAAAGGAGATATTTTGCTCAGTTAATCATTGTTGTAGTTCATAGTTTTTACAGCTGATGTCTTCTGCTGTTCTTATAATTTTACCTAAGCAACATGAATGCTTGTTTTAATTAAGCATTTTATATTATCAAGTATCTCTCTGTTGTTATTTTTCTAGCTTGTTTGCCCTAGTTTAAATGCAGATTTGGAATTAATCAAAATCCACCTATATATAACAGTATATTGCTTCAAGGGTGGTATAGATATCCTATAGTGCCAAAATAACCTTTAATTTTTCCTCTTCTCTCTTATACAATTGTTTTCAATTGTTTTATTTATATATAAGTATACATGTATATAGACACATAGATAATTGATTCCAATTTCATCTTTATTATTTTGAACAGAATGATATTCAATACATCAATTAAGGATAAAGATGTTTTATTTTGCCTTCATCTTTTCATCCTCTAGTGTTCTTTGCTTCTGTATGTAGATTTAGGTTATGGCCTATATAATTTCCAGCTATCAAAAGAACTTTAAAATGTTTGCAAGGCAGATATACTGGCAAAAACTTTGTGTTTTTTTTTTTGTTGTTGTTGTTAAAGATAGTCTTTATTTCTACATTTTTTTCTGTGTCATATGTATTTGGATATTCACATATGTATTTGTATATTCACATGTGTGTGGTACGTGTGTATATGTGTACCTGTGTGCACTGCAGGAGTCAGAGGAGAGGGTTGGGTGTCTTTGTTATTCTTTTCTGATTACCGTGAGACAGGGTCTCTCATTGCACCTGAAGCTAGGCTGGTGGTCAGCAAGACCCACTGATTATCTTGATTCTGTTGTTAACAGTGCTGGGTTTATAGGCATGTATGTGGTCAAGTTCAACTGTTTATGTAGGTGCTTGGGGTTGGACCACACATCCTTACTCTTGTACAACAAGTACTCTTACCTGCTGAGCCATCACCTTGACCTGCTACTTCACTTTTTAAAAAAAATTATTTCGCTTTTGACTAATTTTTCTCACTCCAGGATTCTAATTTTGTTACTTTTCCCTTAACACTTTAAATATTTTTATATGCTCTTTCTTTTTATGGCTTCTGAAGAAAAATAAATTAATTTTTAAAATCTTTTCTCCTGTGCTAGTTAATTCATTTTATTTCAGGGTATTCCTTATTTGTGATTTTTAAAAATAGTTTGGAAGTGATATACTGAGTTTATTTATTTTTTCTTTTGATTCATTTTCAGCTACTTGCTTTTAGTTGTGGAGGTTTCCATTAGACATTTTGAACCTTAGATTATTTTCTTAGCCATTCCCTCTCCACCAGTAAGTCCAACAAAAGCTTTGCTATCAGCGTTTTGGACATTGAGAATTTCATGTAGACTCTTTCTTTGAATTTCTGTGTCTGCTCACATTGACCTCCTCTTGTCTGCTGTCCATTGCTCTATGTGCTCTACTTCACTAAGTACTTAGCATTTTATTCATGTTCATTTTAAATTATTAGTCTTATAGGTCCCAAATGCTGCATTCATACATGGGTCTTGTTTTGATTCCTGTAGCATTTTTTATGATGTAAAGTTTTTTTCTATTTAATAAACTTTATGTCTTTATCTTGACTGCCAGGTATGTACTGGGTGGAAGGAATGGCTGCACATATCCTTTCAGCCATGTGGTAGTACAGTATGGGGACAAATTATGTTGTTCTATGAATAGGTATCTGTTCTAGTTTCCTTTTTGTTGCTGTGCTAAAACACTCACACCAAAGCAGCTAGGGAAGGAAAGGATTTATTTCAACTCACAAGTTGCAGTTCATTATTAAGGGAAGTCAGGGCAGGAGCTCAAACAGGAACTTAAAGTGGAAACCATGGAAGATACTGCTTGCTGGCTTGCTCATAGGTTCCTAATAGCTAGCTTTCTTGTAAAGCTCAGTACCACCTACACAGAGAATGGTGCCCACAGCACTCTGGGCACATGCAGAGACCAGAGGAGATGTGGAGGTCAACTCCTCTACAGACATGTCCACAGGCCAGTCCTACTGGGATATCTCACAATTTGGACTCTCTTCTCATGTGAATCTAGCACGTGTCAAGCTGACAGGCAAAGCTAACTAGGATAGTCCCCTCGGTCTCAGTCCTTTAGTGATCCTGGGTTGTGAACTTCACACATGCTTCCCAGTCTTCTCCATCTCCTTCAGGTAGGGCTGGAAGGCTAGAGGGAGCAGGAGCTGTGTGTTAATCTTCCAACATTTCCTATCACCAGGGTCTTTGGCTATGAGGAAACCCCAGTAGTTTGCACACTGGCTATGTTTTCTATTGAGAATAGCCTTTTAAAAAGAAAAAAAATGTGATGCATTTAAAAAATAATTCCTTCTCCTCCTGTTGGTATAACCAAGGGGAGTTTTGATACTCCCTGTGAGAACTTGATTGAATCACAAATGGTAAAACTGAAAAGGGGATCACCCTTGGATAAGATCCTTCTGAGGGTGATCTCTCAGTGAGCTCCTCACTGGTCAAGCAGTTCTGTTACAATTCACAACCCCTACCCCAAGACTGTGTCCAAGGGGCTTTTCTTATGTGTTCTTGTATTTGGGAATTCTCTGTATTTACTATCCATTTCTTCAGTGATACAGATATGCCCTGTGTTATCATTTCCATCATAGATAGAAAGTTTTTATGTCTTTTTCAGTTTTTATGTTATAGTCATAACCTTCAAGCTTCTATGTGGCAGAACAGAAATTGAAGGAACATCTTTATTGCTCTTTGTTTTTGTGTTTCCCTGGCAGTAGGATATTTTGTGACAAGATGGCATTAGATATGCATAAATTCAATTAGTTTCATGGTTTGATCGAATACTTGATTTGAGAATTGTTATGACAATTGCAGTAAGACACCACAAGAGTTTTAGATTAAAGCTAGTTTTGGCAAAGGGTGTCATTTCTTCCATGCTTTGTGTCCATCACTGATGGGTGAGAGCTAAAGTCTTCGCAACATCAAAGTCCAAAATAAAAATACGGGCCATGGAGATGCTTTTAAATGGTTGTATGCTAATCATACACCAAGCCTGCAGATATGTGCTCACAAACAGACTTAGCTGGGATGGCAAGCGAGAAACTTAGCAATACTGAGTGTAAGTATAAAGACAGATCTGTACAGTGTTACTTGCATTTTCTGCATTTAATATTTTTAGATGTGCAATTGAAATCTTTACATGTACCTTGGGCACCATGACTTTCCTAAACTTGCTTTCAAGAAAGAAATAGGGCCTTCAAAAGGAGCAGTGCAATGTGTTGTTTAGTATGCATGTTTGACACTCAGGTTTATTGACATGTTCTGCCTTTTATAGGATGAGCACTATGACAAATGACAGAGAAGAGATTGCGTATCACTATCTGTTCTATCCGTGTACTGCCAGTGGGCAAAGATTTCTCATTTCATACATCATTTACAACTTCCTACAGTAATTTTACACAGTTCATATCCCCAGTACAAGACATGGCAATTATCTATACACATACACATGCAGTCATACTGAGCATGAAAGCCATGCCATTCTACAGACCTCCAAAGTTCACATACTCCAAACAACAAAAAGTTTGTAAGATGCTGTAACTTATCCAATTAAAAAATTTTTCCACATCAGCTGTTGCCCCGTTGTGCACTTATAAAAGAGGATGTTTTATGAGTTCTTTTTGCGGAGTTTTAGGTAGTAGTCAGATGTAATTTTTCAGTTTTCCCAATCGTTTTTGTAGTCTTAAAGTTTCACTAAGACACTTTCATAAGTTTCATCTTATATTTTCTATCTACTTTTATTCATTTGCTTTTACATAGCTAAAAATACAATGCATTCGACAATGAATAAAATCTAAAATGCACAGAAATTTAATTTTACATGCAAATAAACATTGAAGTTGTACATTTGTTGAATTTTCTAAAATTAATAAAAAGTACTGTAATTGGTTCACTTTTTAATTATAACATAGTACATGGGACATTTAAACAGAATGTAGATTTTAGCATAGTTCACAATAACTAGAAATAAACTCAAGACACTTATTTGTTATCAATGACCTAAAGTGAATCTTTGAAAGTTAATTTTTATTTTGTTTCTAAGTTCAATATTTATTATATTTTGGTTCTCATTATTTGTGGTTGGAACAGTGAATGGTAACTATCTACTCTCCTCCAAAGCATGAAAATCTATGCTTCAAATTCCATGAACACTTTTGAGTCACTATTTTTAATAAATTAATGCCCTATCTCTTTTTCAAAACTTTGATTTCCTAAGATTCTTTTTTTTTTCTTTTGGACCATTACTTATTCTAGTTTTCTCTTTTTAACCATCAATTGCTGTCCATGGTGCATCAGTCAATACAAAATTACACCTAGAAACTAAGGTTTCTCATGGCTGTATCCTGATAATCTCAAATTAGACACAGGCAGATAATTGGTATGCCCTACCTTTGTGACTTTTTGAGTTACTGAGTTTGGATAAATTCTCAAGACAAGAAAGGCCTGTATTCATTCATCTTAAATTCAGGGGAAGACATTTTTAGTGCTCTCTCCAACTGCTTACTTTTTTGTCTTTGGATTAGTCCATCTCTATATTACAATATCTTCATCTGTAAGATGAAGAAAATAGGACATTTGTGTGTTTATATGTGTGTATGGGGGGTTGTTCCCACAGTGTGCTGTGGAGGTCAGAGAACAATGATCAGATATCATTACTTAATTTTCACCTTGTCTAAGACAGGTATCTTCAGCTTTGCATTAGCCAGCCAGGCTATCTGGTCCTCTCATCTCTGAAGATTCTCCCACCTTCCTGATCCTCTCATCTCTGAAGATTCTCCCACCTTACTGATGCTTGGGTTACTGCTTCTGGTTTTTATGTGAGTTCCAGGATCCCAACTCATTGAGCCATCTCCTGAGCCCTGATTTTATATTTTATTAACATAAGTAGATCTGTTCTATTCATGATGACTCAAGAAATGCATGTCTATAAATAAAACAATTCATTCTTTTTAGGGCATAAAATTATTGTGTAAGGCTATGGGTGATGCTCTTCAATGACTAATGGAGATTATAACAATAACTTCATTTTGCCTCTGTTTTTTGCATAGTCATGCTTTGAAGCATGTCAGCATTTTCACTTCTCATTATCATTCACATATCTCTTTTGAATATTCAATTGGCTTTTGAAAATCTTTGACTAGACCCCTGGGGATGCCTGAATAACCTAAGGATAAAGTAAATGTCCACTCAAGTGTGTGATGTAGAGTCCTTAACATGGAGAATGTAGTAAAAAAGAAACAGTTCTTTTAACAAGCTTAAATATGAAAATGATGATTCCTCATAGCGTTGACTGTGACAAAAAGAGTTATAATCACTTTACACACAGCATACACATTAACTTCTGGAGGCTAAGTAATTCTTCCTTCCCATTGTAGGAATTCCAACCAAAGCTATATTCACCTGAAACTTTCATGCCCTATATGCACACAAATAAAAGAATGAATAGTATTTAAAGTCAGTGAAAAATTTAAAACTATTATAAGCCTTGAATACTATGATCAGGCTTTACTTTTCCTGATTGATGTTACAGAAATACATTTTATCACTGCTTCATCAAGAGTTTTTCATTAAGGTCTGTGTATTTCATAAAAAAACAACTGACACTTAACTATCAGAATATTACTTGGCTTGACAAGTATAAAATTCAGCATTAGATTCGTGCCAAATCAAGACTGAGAACATGTGTTCATTTTTGCTGTATAAGAAAAAAATTGTACATGTACTGGCTGAAAACAGCAGACGTTCACTATCTAGCAAATCTGTAACTCAGGAGTCTGAAAATGGACCAGCTCTTTGAAAAACTGTGGCCAAGATGGTGGTCTGCTTCATCTGAATGCACATCTTGGGAAGGACCCTCAGGAATTTATTGGGGTGATTTCTTTCCATCAGTTCTTGTGTTGGTTGAGATAAGGCCTCATTTCTTTTTTTGCTGGCTGTTAGCTGCAGACCTTTGAAGGCTATTGCCTGAGGTTAACCAAGTTCCCTTTAATAGTGCCACTTTCTCCACAGAAGCGAGCAAACAAAATAGGGGCCCTATCACTTGCACAATCATGTACATCCCAACAGTTTTAGCATATACGGCTAGCTAAAAGCAGTCACAGGTGCATCCATACTTAAGAAAAAGAGACTATAGCAGGTTATGAATATCAGCTGTCTTTGTAAGGAACACATTGTCTGCTACTCCATGAAGCTAATAGTCCAGTATGAGCAAAATCACTCACCAACAAGCAGAAACAAAATGGTAGAATACGATTTGAAAATTTAACCTGGAAATTATAAAATTGGCTTTGCCATTTGCAAACTACATGATGCTCATTAAGTAAAATTGCCTTTCTGGACACAGAAGGGTTGGTTTGGGTCCACATCTGAAATTGAACTGGAACAGTGCTAAAATATTCTTTAGTATAAGAATTCCACAAAAATTGCAATCAATTATTCCATCAACTAAAATTTTTGCTACCCCCAAACTTTAAATTTTTGGAGTACATAAAAATGGCTAAATCTGGTAACATTTCTGACAACATTTCAAACTAATTTAAATGTAATTTTATAAGTCTACCCTAAACATCAGAATGTGATAACAGTGTTGATAGATCAAGTCAGACACCTAAATTCAAATCTCAGCTCTTCTTATCACTTTGGCAAATGTTTAATCTCTTTTCATTGTAAACATGAAACTATAATAGTTCTTCCCTTAGATTGTTGAAAAGATTTAGCATTGTCCCAAATGTTTAGCACATTTTCTCAGAGAGATGAGTTGCTTCACAATTATTAGATATTACATATTTTATCATCATTGTGATAGTATGTTATTGTGTTGGGCTAATGAAACCATTATCATTCAAATAATACATCTCTTGACCACAAGAAGATACCAGAAATAGTGCTGTTTTGGAAATATTTTCTTTCTTAGATTAAGATGTTAGGCTTAATTTCCTTGAGATTGATTGGTAAGCAGGAAAATCAAAAATTGTGAAATTCTTTAATGTTATAGATATCAGTTTTAAGATTTGAATAATTTTAGTTGGATTTTTATCCAACACTCAGAAAAAATGAAATAAGGGAAGGTTTTTATGTAAGAGTCATAACTGCCTTCTGAAACAGTTCATTTTGATTTTGTATATTTTGTTCTTTTGAGAGCATATTTCCAGGTATAATACTTCATGGTTAGTAATAAGTGGGCTGTACATAAATTATGCATTCAGAAAAAATGAAAGACAACAGCACTGAGCATCTCTTTTTCTAGTTGGAGGAAACAGTTTCACTGTCTGACATTGAAGACAAGACAGCCGCTGTAATTTCATAGAATTACAAGCAGCCAAATTCTCATTCCACCTTGTCTTTCAGACTCTTTTGTTCTCATTCAGAGAAAAATCACTCAGAATGAGAAATAACAGTGGAGCGACATCCATTTTGCTGTGGAGAATATTCCTCACACATAAACCTTGTCTGGATTTTTCTCACTTGGTCTTGGATTTTTCAGTCTTTGAACTTCTACTATGACATGAGGACAAACTCCAAAGGCTCCAAATTGCAAAATTCAGTGTTTTATTCTGTTTATATTGCTATGACAAAATACCCCAGGCTGCACAATATATAAGGAACATGCAGTTATTTCTCACAGTTCTGCAGTCTAGAAAGTCCATGCCCAATACACTGAGAGGCCTCTTTGTTTGGTAAGGGTCAAGACTACTTCAGAGATGGAATTTTGAATGCTGCATGCATCATCCTATGCCAAAAAGGGTACAACATATTCACATGGCAGAAAAATTAAGGAGTAAGGGATGGGGTACTTTGAATAAGCTGTCTTATGAGGAAGACTAGTCCCAGGCAATAGGGTTCAAGCCTCATGACTTAATCACTTCTGAAGGCCCTCCTCACACTACTGTTACCAGATCTGGTGGGGTTTAGCACTTGAATTTTGAAGGGGACACAGAAAGTAGAATAGTCAGATACTGAAGCATGCCAATGAAAACAAATAATCTTTGAAAACTGGCAAGCTCATAAACTGATTTGTAGCATGAATGCGTTCGTGCCATTTGAAGGAGATGCACGAAATTGCTGTCTGGATGTCAACTTTATTGATAAAAACCTCTTTACCTTTAATTTCAAGGAATGAAATGGAGATACCAAAGAGGTAGAAGAGATATATAATGTAAAAAAATTTTCTTCATTCTCAATTGAAATTGATAATTCCCTCTCCCCCTCCCTCCCTCCTCCTTCCTCCCTTCCTCCCTCCCTCCCTCCCTCCCTCCTTCCCTCCCTTCCCCTCCCTTCCTTCCTTCCCTCCTTCCTTCCTTTTTCCCTGCTTTCTCCCCTCCATCTCTCTCCCTCCCCTTTTATCTCCCCATTAAATCTCATATCCAAGATGACAGACGTCTAGCATTTTTTGTTCATTAAAACATTTTCCAAAGTTGAGAAAGATCACAGAAAGATACTGGGTGTTGGACTTCTTCATCCCAGATGGGGCACCAAAGAAAGAAACTTGAAACATTTCCACATAAGAGCAGTTTGGTGAAATGAGATAAATTAGTAGGAGAGCAAACACTTGACCCACTGAGCCATCTCTCTAGCCCTTCAACTGAAGTTTCTAAAAGTGACACATCTACAATGCAACCTCTACACCTAAGGCTCATGGAACATAGAACAGGGATAATGAAGAGGACACTAAGGGATCTCTCAGTTCTCAATAATGAAGCTTTCTCATGCAACAGAGGGCCAGGAACACAAAGGGTCACAAATAGCTGAAAGGTAAAGATCAAGAGTCTGCTGAATGCTGGTCCTTGGACAGGATCCCTTTATTAAATTTCTCCCACCCAAGGTTCAGGGACCATAGATCTTAGAGAAAACCCCAAGCCTGTCACATCGTTAGACTAATGTGATTTCTTACTATGTGCAAAATATCTATCCTTATATTTACAGACAAATATAGTCACCACTCATCAAAGAAGCTCATTTTGTACCAGTCATAGGCTATTACTAAATATCACAACTTGTCACGCATGGACACTGTCTAAGAATTGCCCATACATAAAGGACACATCTACAATGCAACGTCTACACCTAAGACTTATGGAACATAGAACAGGGATAATGAAGAGGACACTAAGGAATCAGTTCTCCATAATGTAACTCCCTCATACAGCGGAGGGCCAGGAATACAAAAGGTCATAAATGACCAAAGTGTAGAGATCAAGAGTCTGCTGAATGATGGTCCTTAGACAGGACCCTTTTATTAAAATTTTACCCATCCAAGGCTCAGGGACCATTGCAGAAGAGGGTGTGGAAAGATTGTAAGAGCCAGGGAGGAGCTGCATGACCACATGGAAACAGAGTCCTCCAAGCTCCTGGGAACCTGCTCATATGATTCTATGGCAACGGTGTTAGCATACACAAATCCCATGCAAACTCAGGCAGAAAATAATCCAGCATATAACTGGGAAAATGAACAGCAGACCTCAATCTTATCTGAAGGAATGTTGGCAATTGATTGCTGCTAGGTGAAGAAGAGCTGATCTTTCTAAAACAAGGGACTGTAGATAGGCTGACTACACTCGGTGGACGGACTTGCATTGGGGAATGGCTGGGGACACTCACAACCCAGAGGGCCTTAGCAGGGATGACTGAGTATATGGGCTCCAGTGGGGGGGGGGCTATGGAAGGTTGCCAGTGGGGACAAGGGTATAAGGATGAAATACACAAAAAAATTCAATAAAAATATAAAAAAAGAAATGTTCTCTTATGCAACAAGATAAATTTGCTAATTGTGTTCTTGACATGATTGTTCAACACACAATCATGTAACTTATCAGTGACCTATTTTTTCTTGCTTTTAATTGAATTTTTGTAAATTATATAAAATATATTTTGATCATATTAAGGCTCCCTCCCCTATCTGCGACACTCTTATAGTCCCCCAACTGGATTTCGTGCCCTATGTGTTAAAGCCTATGGAGTCAAGTTTGTGTGCCCTAAATATCTTTCAGTGTATTCATCTACTGGGGCCTAGTCAAGCTAGCTAGCATCACTCCCTTAAAGAACACCAACTCTCTCTCTCTCCCAGTAGTTATTGGTTGTCAATAGTTCTTCAGCTAAGGTCGGGGCTTTTTATCCACTTTCCTACTTCTATACTGTTTTTTTCTATGGTTTGAGCTTGCATGCTATTACCATTGCTTTAGGTTCATATGAGTAACTTCTTAGCTGTCTGGAAAACTCTGTTTCCTTGTGTTCATCAACCACTTCTGGCTCTTACAATCTTTCTACCCCCTCTTCCTCAATGGTCCCTGAGCCTTGGGTGGCAGAAATTTAATATAGGTGTCCTATTCAGGGATAAGTTTTCTATAGTCTCTTACTCTCTGCACTTTGGCCAGTTGTGGCTTTTTGAGTTAATTACCATCTGTTGCATGAGGAAGCTTCACTGGCGAGAGTTTAGAGATGCATTAATATTCTTTCTGTTCCCTGTTCTGCTGTGTTCCCTAAGTCTTAGGTATAGAGGTTGCATTGTAGTTGTGTCACTCAGAGTGCCCTTATTTTTTAATTGATTTCTTTATTAATGTCTACTCTACATTCCTGATCAAACTATGAATTTTTTTTTATAAATCCAATTTTG
>NW_008351958.1:7373745-7380070 GCF_000622305.1 Nannospalax galili | reverse complement strand
TTAATTTCTTGCAGTTTTAAATATAGATAAGTCTATTTGAATGTGAAAATTGTTACTTAGTTGTTTCTAAAGTTAATTGTACTTCATAAATTTTGGTTGAGTTGATATTAGAAGAATCCTTATCAATTTCTCTGTGTATTCCCTTTGTTAAGGGAAATATTAAGCACTTTAACTAAATTTGTTGACAATTATAACCTCATCAAGTCATCAGGGGATTAAAATATAACTGTAGAAAACCCAGGTTCCTTTTGACCCGTATATAAAAGTTTTTTTACTTTTATAGAATTTTTGCTTGTTTCATGAAATATGCTTTGATCATATTTAGACCCCTTCCCCAGCTTCACCCCTCTATAACACCCTGAGGTAAGACATACCCTCTTGGCTTATTGAGCCAAGTTTGTGTCTCCAAATGTCCTTTTGTGTGTGTCTATTTACTGGAGGAAGTTTTATTTTTAATTATCAGTCTGATGCTTTCTCAATAGTGACAGAGGGTGATATATAATATTTAAGCATGATCAATACATAGACTTTCAAATATAATTCACTGTAAATATAAACAATCCAGTATGATAATCCAAAGTCATTCAATGCCAGTATTTATTATTTAAAGCTATAAAGTCCTTGAATTTCTAACTAATAGCAAATAGGACTGTGAAATATAAACATGCACCAGAAAGTATGGAATGCACAATATTTATATTTGTAAAACATAATTTCATATTTAAAAGCTGACTTTTAGTTGAATTTGATTGCTAATTGAATTTTTAAAAAATGCTATAAGAATTATTTGAAGATTTTTAACTTCTTGGCAGATATACAGAAAATGTGAGCTTATAAAACACAGAAAACATGTATGTTAATCATTTTTATTGACTGGTTTTCCCTGTGGACCATGAGAAAGTAAAAGTAGTCCAAAGTATAAGTCCAAATAGGAAAAAAATGGAGCTAGTAAACTCTACTGACATTAACTTCCCAAGAATTTCAGCATACAGTTTGCCCATACAGGTTCCATTAAAGTTAATGGGAATTGTGTGACTAATTCTCTCTGTAGAGTACTAAAAATGTACCCTGCAGTATTAAAAAGTCTGAACTTAATTTTTACTTTCTCTTAACCTTGATTATGTTATACTAAAGATAGATTCTTTCATTATCATGCATATACATAGTAAATTTCATAAAAAGATTTAAAAATAATTTATTTGGGAGAGAGGTTGTAGTTATATGGGTTCGAACAGAATTTTAATTAGTGTTACAAATGTGAGTTCTGCTTTCATTATAATGATAAAACAAGCATGAGTATCTGTAATTTACCCTCCAGCTATACAAATGGGAGCTTAAACCTCAATGAATTCAATAAATGAAACATTTTCAGAACACTTACTTAAAATTAGGTCTACTTTTTAATCAGTCATGTTTTAAGTGAATGCTTATTAATAGATCATTAATAAAACATGCTTATGGAATGAGATTTCATGAAAGAGGTGAGATGAATGAAATACAAAGAAAATGAAAGAAACATAGTAGATAATATTTAATTTTGTTTTAACCAATTTACTTTATAGTAAGCTGAATATTTATTTCAAATTAAAAATGATTTTCTAATACTTTTCAGGTCTATATGGGGACTAAATACTATAGATGTATTTCATATAAGTTCATGATCCTTTATACTGTCCAACTTACCTCTGTTTTTAACAATCAAACTTCAATATTAATTTCATTTTCTACAGCAATTTCTGCCTATTTTCTATCACTGCCTGGGGAAATGAAATTAAAGCTTTTGTTTTTAAAGAATTCAAAAAGGAAAACCATATATATGAATAAATACCCCATCACCCCCTTTTCACAAAGCTCAACAGTCATATACAAAGGAAAGGAGACACATAAAATATTCCCTAAGCACAAAGAATTCTAGGAGAAGGCAGATGATACCACAGAAGAGCAAATAAAACAGCACTCTCCAAAGGTCCAAAATTTGGCTTGACCTACATTTCAGAAGGCAGAATTCTTGCCCAACACCAACATAAACCATAATTAGGACTGAATTTTTCATGTTGTACATCTATCATCACCTTTAGATTGTTATTACAAGAGTCTCTGAATTTAAATTATAATAGAACCTTGAGTTTGGGTGGTTCTGGATCAAAGTTACAAGTCATTTCACACTGCCAGCTTAATAAATCTGGTAGCATACCCTTAGCCACTGAATTTGGACACATTCTCACAGTACTTTCACCTCAAGATCCCACTATGTAGAATCCACTTTGCAACTTAACAAAATTTTAGTTTTGTGCTGCAACTTGCTTTCCTGGTTTACAGGTTTGCATGTGAAAGCTATATGTATCCACTGACCTGGGATTCTTTGGACCCAACAGACTTAGCTTCTCAGGCTGATGTGAAGTACAGACCTCAAAATAGCCAAAGCAGATGGTATATTCTTGATGACTTATAAATTATGCTTAAATGAAAATGGAAACCTTGAATGTGGCTTCTTACTAATATGTCTGGGAGCCTGAGCTATACCAGTAGCTAAGAAAACCACTCATTTCTCAAAGGTTCTGTGTGTGTGTGTGTGTGTGTGTGTGTGTGTGTGTGTGGTGTTCATGTTGTGCACAGACATGTGGAAACCAGAGATTGACAATGAATGTCCTCCCCACTGTCTTTCTACCTTAAACTTTTGAGACAGGGTCTTTAGGGTCTTTAAATTTGCTAGACTGACTGACCAGGAAGCCACAATTCTGGGAATGTAGGCATGTACCACACTACCCAGCTTTTATGCGAGAATTGGGGATTTGAAATAAGATACTCATGCTTTTATGGAAAGCACAATTTCATTTTTGAACTCTGTGATTCTTGAGGTAATTTGATATCACTTTTTTCTCCCCCTTTAAAGATGCATTACTGTGTATTTTCAATTAAAAATAATTTCCCCATTTTTATCTGTTCTTTTGCATAAATTTTAAAAATAAAGATAGCTGTATTTAAGATTTTGTTGTGTTCTTGAGATACTTAGAGTCATCATGGAGTGCTAAGATTATTGTCAGTACTGAAAAATGTTGTCCTGTTTTCCGTGAGTTTCTGAGAGTGAGTTGAACACAGCACAACTCAGGATGAATTCAGCACCATTTCTCAGGGATACACAACAAACTATGGTAGAGCTGCACACTGTATGTGGGTGTTGAGCATGCACCCTTACTTTATGGTGAATCCTGTTTACAGTCTCCTGTGAGCCAGCCCTTCTTGTGAGGGTGCTAGCTCTCCTGCAGGTTTTTGATCTGATACTCCTCTTTCAGCAGTTGAAATCTGTGACTCAGACTGTCAGTTCTCACACTGATCTACTGTGAGTGTGATCACCTCCCTCAGATTATGCCTATTTGGTTTTTTCTTCTTATGAGGCTGTGAAAGTGCCCCCTCCAATTACATTAAATCTATTAGCTCTTCAGGTGTGTGCACTTTCCTTATAATGCATTGCTTCCTTTAAAATGTTTCACTGACCTTTGCACAACAGGTGCTCAAATGTCCTCAGTTTAGAATAGGTTACCTGTTTTCAGAAGGAGCTCAGACATATTTAATTGCTGTATATTGGATTTTTAAATTGAGTGATCTAGTTTGCACCATAAGGCCTCTGTCAATAATCATTCATCCACTTCTGTCCACATTTTCTATTTCATAATTTGGTACTTTGCTTTAAGGTTGGATTTATCTTATGCTCAAACCAAATGACAATAAGCTTAGTTAAAACCTGACCTGTAGGATGTTTGCTGCTGGTGATGGTGTCTGAAGTCCCCTTGCTCTGGATGCATGTTCCAGTTGTGTCATGGGAGTGGAAGCTGGGTACCCTGGCACAAAGAACAGCCTTTTCTGCCTTCTGGATGGCAGGGGCTGCTGGGACTGCTTTTCCCTGTGCTATGGTGATGATTCAGTTCACCCAATTCGCCCTTTTAGAACTGCTGTGAAAACTTCTTTTGTACAGTAAATCACGACAGCATTTGGCCTTCATTTGGGGGTAAATGCATGGTTTATATATTAAAGCCATTTTTTTTTCTCTTTAGAAATACCATGTGGCATCAATTTGTTTGGAAGCACAAATCAAATGGCAGTTTTGGATCCTGCAGATGATCCAGAATACTTTGTATTAAGTTTTCAAAGGTTATCAGAGCAATGAAACTAACATTGAAAAAATTATGAGGGGACCCGAGTCCTCAGCGGTTCATCCATTTACCCACAGAAACTCTCACAGGATAGTTGGAGAAACTTTGTTCTGAAACCCTCTCAAACACTGGGGCATGAATGATACAGGTCAAGAACTATTGTGCCACTGTAGTTTTTCATGTGTATTGGCAGAGCTGGAATCTGTTGGATCTACTTTGCTAGCCAAGTTTTATATCAATTGTCCTAACGTATAGGTGAGTTTAGGATGTAGAACAAGAAGTAGTAGCAATTTTATAGCTTTAACTTCTCAACTATGCCATAACTGAACAAAGTGCAATGCTCTGATTAACTGCTTTTGCTCTGTCTCTAGCTTGCCAGGGACCATCCAGGCTCTGCACTCTGGGTTTCCAAATTTATCCATCCAGCCATGCTTGTGGCTCTTGTGGTTGGTCTGTGGCCTGGAGCTCAACTTGCCCAGTAGTTCTGTTTCCCAAAATAAACTGAGGAAGTTTGGGACCATGTTTGGTTTGTTCCAAAGGGGCTGCCATATATTTAATGAGGTTGTGAACATGCACTAAGACTTGTACATGGCTCATCAAATAAAATACATCTTCAACTCACTTTTCACTTCAGTGCGTGGTTTGGAGTGGGCTGTTTTACAAGCACATGTGTTTATCATATGACTTTGTTTGGGGACAAACATCACTTCTTACATTTGGGATACACTTCTTCTGAGTAGCTCAGAGCTTTGCTTCATCTGTCTGCAGATACTAAGAACAAATGCTAAGCTCAGTAACCCCTCTCTCCACTCCCCTTTGGGAAGGTTTCTTTGAACACCAAGGTCACTTCATTCATTCCTTTGTGCCCTTATAATCCAGGAGGACAGGAGAAAAAACTCATCCACTCAGAGAGGCATATAACTCCTTACTGCCCATGGGCCAAGGGTGTCAGCAGCCTTTTACTAGTTACATGTCTTTATGGGAGCAATATGTTTCACTGGTTTGTGCACCAGACAAGTAGCCAGCAGATATTCATCTCCTTCTATGGCTCAATTATGGGACACTATTGAAGCCATTTAGTTTTTAGGACACTGACTTCTATTTTTTGACAAAATATCTGCCCCTCAAACATCAAAAGGAGTATTATTACTAATATTGAGAAAGCCACAGCTTATTTTTCTTCTCTAAATGTCTCTTATATTCTATAAAGGAACAGAAACCAAAATCTTTGCCTAAATGAACCTTGGTGAGCAGTGAGGTGACTCACCCAATATCTCTTGTTTACCATGTAATGTACTGAATTATATTTTGTGAATAAGGAGAGAGATAAACTGTCTTTCATTTGATGATTCAGATCCAACGCAATAAAGCAGGATAACCCATAGAGCTTATTTCCTGCCATTGTAGGAGATGAAATTGATTTTTCCATTCATTCCTCATACTTCCCTCCCACCTCCTCAATGTGTGCCACAGTTGCTGATGGTGAAGGAAAATTAGAAATATGATTTGTCATAAAATTTAAAATTCCACAAACTTCATACTGTCTTATTTGAAGGAAAATAAAACTAGAACTGGTAGTGTATATGAAATCTGAATGTGATTGTAAGGAAGGCAGAAATATCTGCATTGAGGACTACATGATCTGCCTTGTAGCAGAAGTCACGCTACAGTGCCTGGGAACCTGTGGCTTTGCTCGATGCCAGTCAAATAACTCTGAGGGGAGCTGATGAGATCTTTTCTCCTTCTTCTTAGTCTGGGTCAAGTATTTGGTCAAAGCAGGCAGCACATACAGAGGGCATGGGCCAAGGGTAAAGGATGGGCTGACACTCCTGGTAGATGGGTGGCATCAGGAGGCTGGCAATCACCTGAGTATTCAGTGGCTAACTAGGCATTCTGAGGCCAATAAGGGACAATTAGTTATCAAATTGTTTTCCCTTTGGTCCTTTGAGACAGGGTCTTCCTGTAGCCCCAGCTGGACTGGAATGTACTATGTAGATCAGGCTGGCCTTGAACTCACAGAGGTCTGCCTCTATCTGCCTCCTGAATGCTGGGATTAAAGGCTTATGCCATAAAGCCCAGCCTGCAATATTTTAAAATGTAAACGTTTATGGTAATAAAAAGTAAAAAAAGAATAAAATTCAAATGCTCCTTTGTCTTAAAATAATGACTTTATC